>NW_027285541.1:0-42600 GCF_040894005.1 Engystomops pustulosus | reverse complement strand
CCTGTCCTGTCCATCATGCTCTATACTGTACTACTACTACTACCAGCCAGACCCCTCCTGTCCTGTCCATCATGCTCTATACTGTACTACTACTACACAGCCAGACCCCTCCTGTCCTGTCCATCATGCTCTATACTGTACTACTACTACATACACAGCCAGACCCCTCCTGTCCTGCCCATCATGCTCTATACTGTACTACTACTACTACACAGCCAGACACCTCCTGTCCTGTCCATCATGCTCTATACTGTACTACTACTACACAGCCAGACCCCTCCTGTCCTGTCCATCATGCTCTATACTGTACTACTACTACTACACAGCCAGACCCCTCCTGTCCTGCCCATCATGCTCTATACTGTACTACTACTACTACACAGCCAGACCCCTCCTGTCCTGTCCATCATGCTCTATACTGTACTACTACTACTACACAGCCAGACCCCTCCTGTCCTGTCCATCATGCTCTATACTGTACTACTACTACACAGCCAGACACCTCCTGTCTGTCCATCATGCTCTATACTGTACTACTACTACTCTACAGCCAGACCCCTCCTGTCCTGTCCATCATGCTCTATACTGTACTACTACTACTACACAGCCAGACCCCTCCTGTCCTGTCCATCATGCTCTATACTGTACTACTACTACACAGCCAGACCCCTCCTGTCCTGTCCATCATGCTCTATACTGTACTACTACTACACAGCCAGACCCCTCCTGTCCTGCCCATCATGCTCTATACTGTACTACTACTACTACACAGCCAGACCCCTCCTGTCCTGTCCATCATGCTCTATACTGTACTACTACTACTACACAGCCAGACCCCTCCTGTCCTGTCCATCATGCTCTATACTGTACTACTACTACACAGCCAGACCCCTCCTGTCCTGTCCATCATGCTCTATACTGTACTACTACTACTACACAGCCAGACCCCTCCTGTCCTGTCCATCATGCTCTATACTGTACTACTACTACACAGCCAGACCCTCTTCCTGTCCATCATGCTCTATACTGTACTACTACTACACAGCCAGACCCCTCCTGTCCTGTCCATCATGCTCTATACTGTACTACTACTACACAGCCAGACCCCTCCTGTCCTGTCCATCATGCTCTATACTGTACTACTACTACTACTACACAGCCAGACCCCTCCTGTCCTGTCCATCATGCTCTATACTGTACTACTACTACACAGCCAGACCCCTCCTGTCCTGTCCATCATGCTCTATACTGTACTACTAACACAGCCAGACCCCTCCTGTCCTGTCCATCATGCTCTATACTGTACTACTACTACTACACAGCCAGACCCCTCCTGTCCTGCCCATCATGCTCTATACTGTACTACTACTACTACACAGCCAGACCCCTCCTGTCCTGCCCATCATGCTCTATACTGTACTACTACTACTACACAGCCAGACCCCTCCTGTCCTGTCCATCATGCTCTATACTGTACTACTACTACACAGCCAGACCCCTCCTGTCCTGTCCATCATGCTCTATACTGTACTACTACTACACAGCCAGACCCCTCCTGTCCTGTCCATCATGCTCTATACTGTACTACTACTACTACACAGCCAGACCCCTCCTGTCCTGTCCATCATGCTCTATACTGTACTACTACTACACAGCCAGACCCCTCCTGTCCTGCCCATCATGCTCTATACTGTACTACTACTACTACACAGCCAGACCCCTCCTGTCCTGTCCATCATGCTCTATACTGTACTACTACTACACAGCCAAACCCCTTCTGTCCTGTCCATCATGCTCTATACTGTACTACTACTACACAGCCAGACCCCTCCTGTCCTGTCCATCATGCTCTATACTGTACTACTACACAGCCAGACCCCTCCTGTCCTGCCCATCATGCTCTATACTGTACTACTACTACACAGCCAGACCCCTCCTGTCCTGCCCATCATGCTCTATACTGTACTACTACTACACAGCCAGACCCCTCCTGTCCTGCCCATCATGCTCTATACTGTACTACTACTACACAGCCAGACCCCTCCTGTCCTGCCCATCATGCTCTATACTGTACTACTACTACTACTACTACACAGCCAGACCCCTCCTGTCCTGCCCATCATGCTCTATACTGTACTACTACTACACAGCCAGACCCCTCCTGTCCTGTCCATCATGCTCTATACTGTACTACTACTACTACACAGCCAGACCCCCCCTGTCCTGCCCATCATGCTCTATACTGTACTACTACTACACAGCCAGACCCCTCCTGTCCTGCCCATCATGCTCTATACTGTACTACTACTACACAGCCAGACACCCCCTGTCCTGTCCATCATGCTCTATACTGTACTACTACTACACAGCCAGACCCCTCCTGTCCTGTCCATCATGCTCTATACTGTACTACTACTACACAGCCAGACCCCTCCTGTCCTGTCCATCATGCTCTATACTATACTACTACACAGCCAGACCCCTCCTGTCCTGCCCATCATGCTCTATACTGTACTACTACTACTACACAGCCAGACACCTCCTGTCCTGTCCATCATGCTCTATACTGTACTACACACAGCCAGACCCCTCCTGTCCTGTCCATCATGCTCTATACTGTACTACTACTACACAGCCAGACCCCTCCTGTCCTGTCCATCATGCTCTATACTGTACTACTACTACACAGCCAGACCCCTCCTGTCCTGTCCATCATGCTCTATACTGTACTACTACTACACAGCCAGACCCCTCCTGTCCTGCCCATCATGCTCTATACTGTACTACTACTACACAGCCAGACACCTCCTGTCCTGCCCATCATGCTCTATACTGTACTACTACTACTACACAGCCAGACCCCTCCTGTCCTGCCCATCATGCTCTATACTGTACTACTACTACACAGCCAGACCCCTCCTGTCCTGTCCATCATGCTCTATACTGTACTACTACTACACAGCCAGACCCCTCCTGTCCTGTCCATCATGCTCTATACTGTACTACTACTACACAGCCAGACCCCTCCTGTCCTGTCCATCATGCTCTATACTGTACTACTACTACACAGCCAGACCCCTCCTGTCCTGTCCATCATGCTCTATACTGTACTACTACTACTACACAGCCAGACCCCTCCTGTCCTGTCCATCATGCTCTATACTGTACTACTACTACACAGCCAGACACCTCCTGTCCTGTCCATCATGCTCTATACTGTACTACTACTACACAGCCAGACACCTCCTGTCCTGTCCATCATGCTCTATACTGTACTACTACTACTACACAGCCAGACCCCTCCTGTCCTGTCCATCATGCTCTATACTGTACTACTACTACACAGCCAGACACCTCCTGTCCTGCCCATCATGCTCTATACTGTACTACTACTACACAGCCAGACCCCTCCTGTCCTGTCCATCATGCTCTATACTGTACTACTACACAGCCAGACCCCTCCTGTCCTGCCCATCATGCTCTATACTGTACTACTACTACTACACAGCCAGACACCTCCTGTCCTGTCCATCATGCTCTATACTGTACTACTACTACACAGCCAGACCCCTCCTGTCCTGTCCATCATGCTCTATACTGTACTACTACTACTACACAGCCAGACACCTCCTGTCCTGCCCATCATGCTCTATACTGTACTACTACTACACAGCCAGACCCCTCCTGTCCTGTCCATCATGCTCTATACTGTACTATTACTACTACACAGCCAGACCCCTCCTGTCCTGTCCATCATGCTCTATACTGTACTACTACTACACAGCCAGACCCATCCTGTCCTGTCCATCATGCTCTATACTGTACTATTACTACTACACAGCCAGACCCCTCCTGTCCTGTCCATCATGCTCTATACTGTACTACTACTACACAGCCAGACCCCTCCTGTCCTGTCCATCATGCTCTATACTGTACTACTACTACACAGCCAGACCCCTCCTGTCCTGTCCATCATGCTCTATACTGTACTACTACTACACAGCCAGACCCCTCCTGTCCTGTCCATCATGCTCTATACTGTACTACTACTACTACACAGCCAGACCCCTCCTGTCCTGTCCATCATGCTCTATACTGTACTACTACTACTACACAGCCAGACCCCTCCTGTCCTGCCCATCATGCTCTATACTGTACTACTACTACACAGCCAGACCCCTCCTGTCCTGTCCATCATGCTCTATACTGTACTACTACTACACAGCCAGACCCCTCCTGTCCATCATGCTCTATACTGTACTACTACTACACAGCCAGACCCCTCCTGTCCTGTCCATCATGCTCTATACTGTACTACTACTACACAGCCAGACCCCTCCTGTCCTGTCCATCATGCTCTATACTGTACTACTACTACTACACAGCCAGACACCTCCTGTCCTGTCCATCATGCTCTATACTGTACTACTACTACACAGCCAGACCCCTCCTGTCCTGCCCATCATGCTCTATACTGTACTACTACTACACAGCCAGACCCCTCCTGTCCTGTCCATCATGCTCTATACTGTACTACTACTACACAGCCAGACACCTCCTGTCCTGCCCATCATGCTCTATACTGTACTACTACTACACAGCCAGACCCCTCCTGTCCTGTCCATCATGCTCTATACTGTACTACTACTACTACACAGCCAGACCCCTCCTGTCCTGTCCATCATGCTCTATACTGTACTACTACTACTACACAGCCAGACCCCTCCTGTCCTGTCCATCATGCTCTATACTGTACTACTACACAGCCAGACCCCTCCTGTCCTGTCCATCATGCTCTATACTGTACTACTACTACACAGCCAGACCCCTCCTGTCCTGTCCATCATGCTCTATACTGTACTACTACTACACAGCCAGACCCCTCCTGTCCTGTCCATCATGCTCTATACTGTACTACTACTACTACACAGCCAGACCCCTCCTGTCCTGTCCATCATGCTCTATACTGTACTACTACTACTACACAGCCAGACCCCTCCTGTCCTGTCCATCATGCTCTATACTGTACTACTACTACTACACAGCCAGACCCCTCCTGTCCTGTCCATCATGCTCTATACTGTACTACTACTACACAGCCAGACCCCTCCTGTCCTGTCCATCATGCTCTATACTGTACTACTACACAGCCAGACCCCTCCTGTCCTATCCATCATGCTCTATACTGTACTACTACTACACAGCCAGACCCCTCCTGTCCTGTCCATCATGCTCTATACTGTACTACTACTACACAGCCAGACCCCTCCTGTCCTGCCCATCATGCTCTATACTGTACTACTACTACACAGCCAGACCCCTCCTGTCCTGTCCATCATGCTCTATACTGTACTACTACTACTACACAGCCAGACCCCTCCTGTCCTGCCCATCATGCTCTATACTGTACTACTACTACACAGCCAGACCCCTCCTGTCCTGTCCATCATGCTCTATACTGTACTACTACTACTACACAGCCAGACCCCTCCTGTCCTGTCCATCATGCTCTATACTGTACTACTACTACACAGCCAGACCCCTCCTGTCCTGCCCATCATGCTCTATACTGTACTACTACACAGCCAGACCCCTCCTGTCCTGCCCATCATGCTCTATACTGTACTACTACTACACAGCCAGACCCCTCCTGTCCTGTCCATCATGCTCTATGCTGTACTACTACTACACAGCCAGACCCCTCCTGTCCTGTCCATCATGCTCTATACTGTACTACTACTACACAGCCAGACCCCTCCTGTCCTGTCCATCATGCTCTATACTGTACTACTACTACTACACAGCCAGACCCCTCCTGTCCTGTCCATCATGCTCTATACTGTACTACTACTACACAGCCAGACACCTCCTGTCCATCATGCTCTATACTGTACTACTACACAGCCAGACCCCTCCTGTCCTGCCCATCATGCTCTATACTGTACTACTACTACACAGCCAGACCCCTCCTGTCCTGTCCATCATGCTCTATACTGTACTACTACTACTACACAGCCAGACCCCTCCTGTCCTGCCCATCATGCTCTATACTGTACTACTACTACACAGCCAGACACCTCCTGTCCTGCCCATCATGCTCTATACTGTACTACTACTACACAGCCAGACCCCTCCTGTCCTGTCCATCATGCTCTATACTGTACTACTACTACTACACAGCCAGACCCCTCCTGTCCTGTCCATCATGCTCTATACTGTACTACTACTACACAGCCAGACCCCCCCCTGTCCTGTCCATCATGCTCTATACTGTACTACTACTACACAGCCAGACCCCTCCTGTCCTGTCCATCATGCTCTATACTGTACTACTACTACACAGCCAGACCCCTCCTGTCCTGCCCATCATGCTCTATACTGTACTACTACACAGCCAGACCCCTCCTGTCCTGTCCATCATGCTCTATACTGTACTACTACTACACAGCCAGACCCCTCCTGTCCTGTCCATCATGCTCTATACTGTACTACTACTACACAGCCAGACCCCTCCTGTCCTGTCCATCATGCTCTATACTGTACTACTACTACACAGCCAGACCCCTCCTGTCCTGTCCATCATGCTCTATACTGTACTACTACTACACAGCCAGACCCCTCCTGTCCTGCCCATCATGCTCTATACTGTACTACTACTACACAGCCAGACCCCTCCTGTCCTGCCCATCATGCTCTATACTGTACTACTACACAGCCAGACCCCTCCTGTCCTGTCCATCATGCTCTATACTATACTACTACTACACAGCCAGACCCCTCCTGTCCTGTCCATCATGCTCTATACTGTACTACTACTACACAGCCAGACCCCTCCTGTCCTGTCCATCATGCTCTATACTGTACTACTACTACACAGCCAGACCCCTCCTGTCCTGTCCATCATGCTCTATACTGTACTACTACTACACAGCCAGACCCCTCCTGTCCTGCCCATCATGCTCTATACTGTACTACTACTACACAGCCAGACACCTCCTGTCCTGTCCATCATGCTCTATACTGTACCACTACACAGCCAGACCCCTCCTGTCCTGTCCATCATGCTCTATACTGTACTACTACTACACAGCCAGACCCCTCCTGTCCTGTCCATCATGCTCTATACTGTACTACTACTACTACACAGCCAGACCCCTCCTGTCCTGTCCATCATGCTCTATACTGTACTACTACTACACAGCCAGACCCCTCCTGTCCTGCCCATCATGCTCTATACTGTACTACTACTACACAGCCAGACCCCTCCTGTACTGCCCATCATGCTCTATACTGTACTACTACTACACAGCCAGACCCCTCCTGTCCTGTCCATCATGCTCTATACTGTACTACTACTACTACACAGCCAGACCCCTCCTGTCCTGTCCATCATGCTCTATACTGTACTACTACTACACAGCCAGACCCCTCCTGTCCTGCCCATCATGCTCTATACTGTACTACTACTACACAGCCAGACCCCTCCTGTCCTGCCCATCATGCTCTATACTGTACTACTACTACACAGCCAGACCCCTCCTGTCCTGTCCATCATGCTCTATACTGTACTACTACTACTACACAGCCAGACCCATCCTGTCCTGCCCATCATGCTCTATACTGTACTACTACTACTACTACACAGCCAGACCCCTCCTGTCCTGTCCATCATGCTCTATACTGTACTACTACTACACAGCCAGACCCCTCCTGTCCTGTCCATCATGCTCTATACTGTACTACTACTACACAGCCAGACCCCTCCTGTCCTGCCCATCATGCTCTATACTGTACTACTACACAGCCAGACCCCTCCTGTCCTGTCCATCATGCTCTATACTGTACTACTACTACACAGCCAGACACCTCCTGTCCTGTCCATCATGCTCTATACTGTACTACTACTACTACACAGCCAGACCCCTCCTGTCCTGCCCATCATGCTCTATACTGTACTACTACTACTACACAGCCAGACCCCTCCTGTCCTGCCCATCATGCTCTATACTGTACTACTACTACACAGCCAGACCCCTCCTGTCCTGTCCATCATGCTCTATACTGTACTACTACTACACAGCCAGACCCCTCCTGTCCTGTCCATCATGCTCTATACTGTACTACTACTACTACACAGCCAGACCCCTCCTGTCCTGTCCATCATGCTCTATACTGTACTACTACTACACAGCCAGACCCCTCCTGTCCTGCCCATCATGCTCTATACTGTACTACTACTACACAGCCAGACCCCTCCTGTCCTGCCCATCATGCTCTATACTGTACTACTACTACTACACAGCCAGACCCCTCCTGTCCTGCCCATCATGCTCTATACTGTACTACTACTACACAGCCAGACCCCTCCTGTACTGCCCATCATGCTCTATACTGTACTACTACTACTACTACACAGCCAGACCCCTCCTGTCCTGTCCATCATGCTCTATACTGTACTACTACTACTACTACACAGCCAGACCCCTCCTGTCCTGCCCATCATGCTCTATACTGTACTACTACTACACAGCCAGACCCCTCCTGTCCTGCCCATCATGCTCTATACTGTACTACTACTACACAGCCAGACCCCTCCTGTCCTGTCCATCATGCTCTATACTGTACTACTACTACTACACAGCCAGACCCCTCCTGTCCTGTCCATCATGCTCTATACTGTACTACTACTACTACACAGCCAGACCCCTCCTGTCCTGTCCATCATGCTCTATACTGTACTACTACTACACAGCCAGACCCCTCCTGTCCTGCCCATCATGCTCTATACCAGGGGTCAGGAACCTTTTTGGTCGAGAGAGCCATGAACGCCACATATTTTAAAATGTTATTCCGTAAGAGCCGTACCTTATGCACATGCCCCCCCAATAGATAGGTAGTCTTAATGTCACCGTTGCCCCTGCGATCTAGGTCTCGAATCGCAGGCACACCAGTGCCCCTCTACGTGGCAGCGCCCCTTTCAGAGCTCACTCAACCCACCACTTTCCGGCTCCGTCCTGGGTGGCCAGCGCGCGGACACTCACAGATTTAAAGGGCCAGTGCCCTGCTGATTGGCGTTGCTCACTTCCCGGGTTCCAATAAAGACCGGCGGCTACCAGATAGGTAGCCACAGCACATGCCCCCAAGTAGATATGTAGTCACAGCTGTCTAAGAGCCAGATGCAGCCAACAAAAGAGCCATATCTGGCTCCCGAGCCATAGGTTCCCTACCCCTGCTCTATACTGTACTACTACTACACAGCCAGACCCCTCCTGTCCTGTCCATCATGCTCTATACTGTACTACTACTACACAGCCAGACCCCTCCTGTCCTGTCCATCATGCTCTATACTGTACTACTACTACACAGCCAGACACCTCCTGTCCTGTCCATCATGCTCTATACTGTACTACTACTACACAGCCAGACCCCTCCTGTCCTGTCCATCATGCTCTATACTGTACTACTACTACACAGCCAGACCCCTCCTGTCCTGTCCATCATGCTCTATACTGTACTACTACTACTACACAGCCAGACCCCTCCTGTCCTGTCCATCATGCTCTATACTGTACTACTACTACTACACAACCAGACACCTCCTGTCCTGTCCATCATGCTCTATACTGTACTACTACTACTACACAGCCAGACCCCTCCTGTCCTGTCCATCATGCTCTATACTGTACTACTACTACTACACAGCCAGACCCCTCCTGTCCTGCCCATCATGCTCTATACTGTACTACTACTACACAGCCAGACCCCTCCTGTCCTGTCCATCATGTTCTATACTGTACTACTACTACACAGCCAGACCCCTCCTGTCCTGTCCATCATGCTCTATACTGTACTACTACTACTACACAGCCAGACCCCTCCTGTCCTGTCCATCATGCTCTATACTGTACTACTACTACTACACAGCCAGACCCCTCCTGTCCTGTCCATCATGCTCTATACTGTACTACTACTACACAGCCAGACCCCTCCTGTCCTGTCCATCATGCTCTATACTGTACTACTACTACTACACAGCCAGACCCCTCCTGTCCTGCCCATCATGCTCTATACTGTACTACTACTACACAGCCAGACACCTCCTGTCCTGCCCATCATGCTCTATACTGTACTACTACTACACAGCCAGACCCCTCCTGTCCTGTCCATCATGCTCTATACTGTACTACTACTACACAGCCAGACCCCTCCTGTCCTGTCCATCATGCTCTATACTGTACTACTACTACACAGCCAGACCCCTCCTGTCCTGTCCATCATGCTCTATACTGTACTACTACTACTACACAGCCAGACCCCTCCTGTCCTGCCCATCATGCTCTATACTGTACTACTACTACACAGCCAGACCCCTCCTGTCCTGTCCATCATGTTCTATACTGTACTACTACTACACAGCCAGACCCCTCCTGTCCTGTCCATCATGCTCTATACTGTACTACTACTACTACACAGCCAGACCCCTCCTGTCCTGTCCATCATGCTCTATACTGTACTACTACTACACAGCCAGACCCCTCCTGTCCTGCCCATCATGCTCTATACTGTACTACTACTACTACACAGCCAGACCCCTCCTGTCCTGTCCATCATGCTCTATACTGTACTACTACTACTACACAGCCAGACCCCTCCTGTCCTGCCCATCATGCTCTATACTGTACTACTACTACACAGCCAGACACCACCTGTCCTGTCCATCATGCTCTATACTGTACTACTACTACACAGCCAGACCCCTCCTGTCCTGCCCATCATGCTCTATACCAGGGGTCAGGAACCTTTTTGGTCGAGAGAGCCATGAACGCCACATATTTTAAAATGTTATTCCGTAAGAGCCGTACCTTATGCACATGCCCCCCCAATAGATAGGTAGTCTTAATGTCACCGTTGCCCCTGCGATCTAGGTCTCGAATCGCAGGCACACCAGTGCCCCTCTACGTGGCAGCGCCCCTTTCAGAGCTCACTCAACCCACCACTTTCCGGCTCCCGTCCTGGGTGGCCAGCGCGCGGACACTCACAGATTTAAAGGGCCAGTGCCCTGCTGATTGGCGTTGCTCACTTCCCGGGTTCCAATAAAGACCGGCGGCTACCAGATAGGTAGCCACAGCACATGCCCCCAAGTAGATATGTAGTCACAGCTGTCTAAGAGCCAGATGCAGCCAACAAAAGAGCCATATCTGGCTCCCGAGCCATAGGTTCCCTACCCCTGCTCTATACTGTACTACTACTACACAGCCAGACCCCTCCTGTCCTGTCCATCATGCTCTATACTGTACTACTACTACACAGCCAGACCCCTCCTGTCCTGCCCATCATGCTCTATACTGTACTACTACTACACAGCCAGACCCCTCCTGTCCTGCCCATCATGCTCTATACTGTACTACTACTACACAGCCAGACACCTCCTGTCCTGTCCATCATGCTCTATACTGTACTACTACTACTACACAGCCAGACCCCTCCTGTCCTGTCCATCATGCTCTATACTGTACTACTACTACTACACAGCCAGACCCCTCCTGTCCTGTCCATCATGCTCTATACTGTACTACTACTACTACACAGCCAGACCCCTCCTGTCCTGCCCATCATGCTCTATACTGTACTACTACTACACAGCCAGACACCACCTGTCCTGTCCATCATGCTCTATACTGTACTACTACTACACAGCCAGACCCCTCCTGTCCTGCCCATCATGCTCTATACTGTACTACTACACAGCCAGACCCCTCCTGTCCTGCCCATCATGCTCTATACTGTACTACTACTACACAGCCAGACCCCTCCTGTCCTGTCCATCATGCTCTATACTGTACTGCTACTACACAGCCAGACCCCTCCTGTCCTGTCCATCATGCTCTATACTGTACTACTACTACACAGCCAGACCCCTCCTGTCCTGTCCATCATGCTCTATACTGTACTACTACTACTACACAGCCAGACCCCTCCTGTCCTGTCCATCATGCTCTATACTGTACTACTACTACTACTACACAGCCAGACACCTCCTGTCCTGTCCATCATGCTCTATACTGTACTACTACTACTACACAGCCAGACCCCTCCTGTCCTGTCCATCATGCTCTATACTGTACTACTACTACTACACAGCCAGACCCCTCCTGTCCTGTCCATCATGCTCTATACTGTACTACTACTACTACACAGCCAGACCCCTCCTGTCCTGTCCATCATGCTCTATACTGTACTACTACTACTACTACACAGCCAGACCCCTCCTGTCCTGCCCATCATGCTCTATACTGTACTACTACTACACAGCCAGACCCCTCCTGTCCTGCCCATCATGCTCTATACTGTACTACTACTACACAGCCAGACCCCTCCTGTCCATCATGCTCTATACTGTACTACTACTACACAGCCAGACCCCTCCTGTCCTGTCCATCATGCTCTATACTGTACTACTACTACTACTACACAGCCAGACCCCTCCTGTCCTGTCCATCATGCTCTATACTGTACTACTACTACACAGCCAGACCCCTCCTGTCCTGTCCATCATGCTCTATACTGTACTACTACTACACAGCCAGACCCCTCCTGTCCTGCCCATCATGCTCTATACTGTACTACTACTACACAGCCAGACCCCTCCTGTCCTGCCCATCATGCTCTATACTGTACTACTACTACACAGCCAGACCCCTCCTGTCCTGCCCATCATGCTCTATACTGTACTACTACTACTACACAGCCAGACCCCTCCTGTCCTGTCCATCATGCTCTATACTGTACTACTACTACTACACAGCCAGACACCTCCTGTCCTGTCCATCATGCTCTATACTATACTACTACTACACAGCCAGACCCCTCCTGTCCTGCCCATCATGCTCTATACTGTACTACTACTACACAGCCAGACCCCTCCTGTCCTGTCCATCATGCTCTATACTGTACTACTACTACACAGCCAGACACCTCCTGTCCTGTCCATCATGCTCTATACTGTACTACTACTACACAGCCAGACCCCTCCTGTCCTGCCCATCATGCTCTATACTGTACTACTACACAGCCAGACCCCTCCTGTCCTGCCCATCATGCTCTATACTGTACTACTAATACACAGCCAGACCCCTCCTGTCCTGTCCTGTCCATCATGCTCTATACTGTACTACTACTACTACACAGCCAGACCCCTCCTGTCCTGTCCATCATGCTCTATACTGTACTACTACTACACAGCCAGACCCCTCCTGTCCTGTCCATCATGCTCTATACTGTACTACTACTACACAGCCAGACACCTCCTGTCCATCATGCTCTATACTGTACTACTACACAGCCAGACCCCTCCTGTCCTGCCCATCATGCTCTATACTGTACTACTACTACTACACAGCCAGACCCCTCCTGTCCTGTCCATCATGCTCTATACTGTACTACTACTACTACACAGCCAGACCCCTCCTGTCCTGTCCATCATGCTCTATACTGTACTACTACTACTACTACACAGCCAGACCCCTCCTGTCCTGTCCATCATGCTCTATACTGTACTACTACTACTACACAGCCAGACCCCTCCTGTCCTGTCCATCATGCTCTATACTGTACTACTACTACACAGCCAGACCCCTCCTGTCCTGTCCATCATGCTCTATACTGTACTACTACTACACAGCCAGACCCCTCCTGTCCTGTCCATCATGCTCTATACTGTACTACTACTACTACACAGCCAGACACCTCCTGTCCTGTCCATCATGCTCTATACTGTACTACTACTACACAGCCAGACCCCTCCTGTCCTGTCCATCATGCTCTATACTGTACTACTACTACACAGCCAGACCCCTCCTGTCCTGTCCATCATGCTCTATACTGTACTACTACTACACAGCCAGACCCCTCCTGTCCTGCCCATCATGCTCTATACTGTACTACTAATACACAGCCAGACCCCTCCTGTCCTGTCCTGTCCATCATGCTCTATACTGTACTACTACTACTACACAGCCAGACCCCTCCTGTCCTGTCCATCATGCTCTATACTGTACTACTACTACACAGCCAGACCCCTCCTGTCCTGTCCATCATGCTCTATACTGTACTACTACTACACAGCCAGACACCTCCTGTCCATCATGCTCTATACTGTACTACTACACAGCCAGACCCCTCCTGTCCTGCCCATCATGCTCTATACTGTACTACTACTACTACACAGCCAGACCCCTCCTGTCCTGTCCATCATGCTCTATACTGTACTACTACTACTACACAGCCAGACCCCTCCTGTCCTGTCCATCATGCTCTATACTGTACTACTACTACTACTACACAGCCAGACCCCTCCTGTCCTGCCCATCATGCTCTATACTGTACTACTACTACTACACAGCCAGACCCCTCCTGTCCTGCCCATCATGCTCTATACTGTACTACTACTACTACACAGCCAGACCCCTCCTGTCCTGTCCATCATGCTCTATACTGTACTACTACTACACAGCCAGACCCCTCCTGTCCTGTCCATCATGCTCTATACTGTACTACTACTACACAGCCAGACCCCTCCTGTCCTGTCCATCATGCTCTATACTGTACTACTACTACTACACAGCCAGACCCCTCCTGTCCTGTCCATCATGCTCTATACTGTACTACTACTACACAGCCAGACCCCTCCTGTCCTGTCCATCATGCTCTATACTGTACTACTACTACACAGCCAGACCCCTCCTGTCCTGTCCATCATGCTCTATACTGTACTACTACTACACAGCCAGACCCCTCCTGTCCTGTCCATCATGCTCTATACTGTACTACTACTACACAGCCAGACCCCTCCTGTCCTGTCCATCATGCTCTATACTGTACTACTACTACACAGCCAGACCCCTCCTGTCCTGTCCATCATGCTCTATACTGTACTACTACTACTACACAGCCAGACACCTCCTGTCCTGTCCATCATGCTCTATACTGTACTACTACTACACAGCCAGACCCCTCCTGTCCTGTCCATCATGCTCTATACTGTACTACTACTACTACTACACAGCCAGACCCCTCCTGTCCTGTCCATCATGCTCTATACTGTACTACTACTACACAGCCAGACCCCTCCTGTCCTGTCCATCATGCTCTATACTGTACTACTACTACACAGCCAGACCCCTCCTGTCCTGTCCATCATGCTCTATACTGTACTACTACTACACAGCCAGACCCCTCCTGTCCTGTCCATCATGCTCTATACTGTACTACTACTACACAGCCAGACCCCTCCTGTCCTGTCCATCATGCTCTATACTGTACTACTACTACTACACAGCCAGACCCCTCCTGTCCTGTCCATCATGCTCTATACTGTACTACTACTACTACACAGCCAGACCCCTCCTGTCCTGCCCATCATGCTCTATACTGTACTACTACTACACAGCCAGACCCCTCCTGTCCTGTCCATCATGCTCTATACTGTACTACTACTACACAGCCAGACACCTCCTGTCCATCATGCTCTATACTGTACTACTACTACACAGCCAGACCCCTCCTGTCCTGTCCATCATGCTCTATACTGTACTACTACTACACAGCCAGACCCCTCCTGTCCTGTCCATCATGCTCTATACTGTACTACTACTACTACACAGCCAGACACCTCCTGTCCTGTCCATCATGCTCTATACTGTACTACTACTACACAGCCAGACCCCTCCTGTCCTGCCCATCATGCTCTATACTGTACTACTACTACACAGCCAGACCCCTCCTGTCCTGTCCATCATGCTCTATACTGTACTACTACTACACAGCCAGACACCTCCTGTCCTGCCCATCATGCTCTATACTGTACTACTACTACACAGCCAGACCCCTCCTGTCCTGTCCATCATGCTCTATACTGTACTACTACTACTACACAGCCAGACCCCTCCTGTCCTGTCCATCATGCTCTATACTGTACTACTACTACACAGCCAGACCCCTCCTGTCCTGTCCATCATGCTCTATACTGTACTACTACACAGCCAGACCCCTCCTGTCCTATCCATCATGCTCTATACTGTACTACTACTACACAGCCAGACCCCTCCTGTCCTGTCCATCATGCTCTATACTGTACTACTACTACTACTACACAGTCAGACCCCTCCTGTCCTGCCCATCATGCTCTATACTGTACTACTACTACACAGCCAGACCCCTCCTGTCCTGTCCATCATGCTCTATACTGTACTACTACTACACAGCCAGACCCCTCCTGTCCTGTCCATCATGCTCTATACTGTACTACTACTACACAGCCAGACACCACCTGTCCTGTCCATCATGCTCTATACTGTACTACTACTACACAGCCAGACACCTCCTGTCCTGCCCATCATGCTCTATACTGTACTACTACTACTACACAGCCAGACCCCTCCTGTCCTGTCCATCATGCTCTATACTGTACTACTACTACACAGCCAGACCCCTCCTGTCCTGTCCATCATGCTCTATACTGTACTACTACTACACAGCCAGACCCCTCCTGTCCTGTCCATCATGCTCTATACTGTACTACTACTACACAGCCAGACACCTCCTGTCCTGCCCATCATGCTCTATACTGTACTACTACTACACAGCCAGACCCCTCCTGTCCTGTCCATCATGCTCTATACTGTACTACTACTACTACACAGCCAGACCCCTCCTGTCCTGTCCATCATGCTCTATACTGTACTACTACTACACAGCCAGACCCCTCCTGTCCTGTCCATCATGCTCTATACTGTACTACTACACAGCCAGACCCCTCCTGTCCTATCCATCATGCTCTATACTGTACTACTACTACACAGCCAGACCCCTCCTGTCCTGTCCATCATGCTCTATACTGTACTACTACTACTACTACACAGTCAGACCCCTCCTGTCCTGCCCATCATGCTCTATACTGTACTACTACTACACAGCCAGACCCCTCCTGTCCTGTCCATCATGCTCTATACTGTACTACTACTACACAGCCAGACCCCTCCTGTCCTGTCCATCATGCTCTATACTGTACTACTACTACACAGCCAGACACCACCTGTCCTGTCCATCATGCTCTATACTGTACTACTACTACACAGCCAGACACCTCCTGTCCTGCCCATCATGCTCTATACTGTACTACTACTACTACACAGCCAGACCCCTCCTGTCCTGTCCATCATGCTCTATACTGTACTACTACTACACAGCCAGACCCCTCCTGTCCTGTCCATCATGCTCTATACTGTACTACTACTACTACTACACAGCCAGACCCCTCCTGTCCTGTCCATCATGCTCTATACTGTACTACTACTACACAGCCAGACCCCTCCTGTCCTGCCCATCATGCTCTATACTGTACTACTACACAGCCAGACCCCTCCTGTCCTGCCCATCATGCTCTATACTGTACTACTACTACACAGCCAGACCCCTCCTGTCCTGTCCATCATGCTCTATGCTGTACTACTACTACTACACAGCCAGACCCCTCCTGTCCTGTCCATCATGCTCTATACTGTACTACTACTACACAGCCAGACACCTCCTGTCCTGCCCATCATGCTCTATACTGTACTACTACACAGCCAGACCCCTCCTGTCCTGCCCATCATGCTCTATACTGTACTACTACTACACAGCCAGACCCCTCCTGTCCTGTCCATCATGCTCTATACTGTACTACTACTACTACACAGCCAGACCCCTCCTGTCCTGCCCATCATGCTCTATACTGTACTACTACTACACAGCCAGACACCTCCTGTCCTGCCCATCATGCTCTATACTGTACTACTACTACACAGCCAGACCCCTCCTGTCCTGTCCATCATGCTCTATACTGTACTACTACTACTACACAGCCAGACCCCTCCTGTCCTGTCCATCATGCTCTATACTGTACTACTACTACACAGCCAGACCCCCCCCTGTCCTGTCCATCATGCTCTATACTGTACTACTACTACACAGCCAGACCCCTCCTGTCCTGTCCATCATGCTCTATACTGTACTACTACTACACAGCCAGACCCCTCCTGTCCTGCCCATCATGCTCTATACTGTACTACTACACAGCCAGACCCCTCCTGTCCTGTCCATCATGCTCTATACTGTACTACTACTACACAGCCAGACCCCTCCTGTCCTGTCCATCATGCTCTATACTGTACTACTACTACACAGCCAGACCCCTCCTGTCCTGCCCACCATGCTCTATACTGTACTACTACTACTACACAGCCAGACCCCTCCTGTCCTGTCCATCATGCTCTATACTGTACTACTACTACACAGCCAGACCCCTCCTGTCCTGTCCATCATGCTCTATACTGTACTACTACTACTACACAGCCAGACCCCTCCTGTCCTGTCCATCATGCTCTATACTGTACTACTACTACACAGCCAGACCCCTCCTGTCCTGTCCATCATGCTCTATACTGTACTACTACTACACAGCCAGACCCCTCCTGTCCTGCCCATCATGCTCTATACTGTACTACTACTACACAGCCAGACCCCTCCTGTCCTGTCCATCATGCTCTATACTGTACTACTACTACACAGCCAGACCCCTCCTGTCCTGTCCATCATGCTCTATACTGTACTACTACTACACAGCCAGACCCCTCCTGTCCTGCCCATCATGCTCTATACTGTACTACTACACAGCCAGACCCCTCCTGTCCTGTCCATCATGCTCTATACTGTACTACTACTACTACACAACCAGACCCCTCCTGTCCTGTCCATCATGCTCTATACTGTACTACTACTACACAGCCAGACCCCTCCTGTCCTGCCCATCATGCTCTATACTGTACTACTACTACACAGCCAGACCCCTCCTGTCCTGCCCACCATGCTCTATACTGTACTACTACTACTACTACACAGCCAGACCCCTCCTGTCCTGCCCATCATGCTCTATACTGTACTACTACTACTACTACACAGCCAGACCCCTCCTGTCCTGTCCATCATGCTCTATACTGTACTACTACTACACAGCCAGACCCCTCCTGTCCTGTCCATCATGCTCTATACTGTACTACTACTACTACACAGCCAGACCCCTCCTGTCCTGTCCATCATGCTCTATACTGTACTACTACTACACAGCCAGACCCCTCCTGTCCTGCCCATCATGCTCTATACTGTACTACTACTACACAGCCAGACCCCTCCTGTCCTGTCCATCATGCTCTATACTGTACTACTACTACACAGCCAGACCCCTCCTGTCCTGTCCATCATGCTCTATACTGTACTACTACTACACAGCCAGACCCCTCCTGTCCTGTCCATCATGCTCTATACTGTACTACTACTACTACACAGCCAGACCCCTCCTGTCCTGTCCATCATGCTCTATACTGTACTACTACTACTACACAGCCAGACCCCTCCTGTCCTGCCCATCATGCTCTATACTGTACTACTACTACTACACAGTCAGACCCCTCCTGTCCTGCCCATCATGCTCTATACTGTACTACTACTACACAGCCAGACCCCTCCTGTCCTGTCCATCATGCTCTATACTGTACTACTACTACACAGCCAGACCCCTCCTGTCCTGCCCATCATGCTCTATACTGTACTACTACTACACAGCCAGACCCCTCCTGTCCTGCCCATCATGCTCTATACTGTACTACTACTACACAGCCAGACCCCTCCTGTCCTGCCCATCATGCTCTATACTGTACTACTACTACACAGCCAGACCCCTCCTGTCCTGTCCATCATGCTCTATACTGTACTACTACACAGCCAGACCCCTCCTGTCCTGTCCATCATGCTCTATACTGTACTACTACTACACAGCCAGACCCCTCCTGTCCTGTCCATCATGCTCTATACTGTACTACTACTACACAGCCAGACCCCTCCTGTCCTGTCCATCATGCTCTATACTGTACTACTACTACTACACAGCCAGACCCCTCCTGTCCTGTCCATCATGCTCTATACTGTACTACTACTACACAGCCAGACCCCTCCTGTCCTGCCCATCATGCTCTATACTGTACTACTACTACACAGCCAGACCCCTCCTGTCCTGTCCATCATGCTCTATACTGTACTACTACTACACAGCCAGACCCCTCCTGTCCTGTCCATCATGCTCTATACTGTACTACTACTACACAGCCAGACCCCTCCTGTCCTGTCCATCATGCTCTATACTGTACTACTACTACACAGCCAGACCCCTCCTGTCCTGTCCATCATGCTCTATACTGTACTACTACTACTACACAGCCAGACCCCTCCTGTCCTGCCCATCATGCTCTATACTGTACTACTACTACTACACAGTCAGACCCCTCCTGTCCTGCCCATCATGCTCTATACTGTACTACTACTACACAGCCAGACCCCTCCTGTCCTGTCCCATCATGCTCTATACTGTACTACTACTACACAGCCAGACCCCTCCTGTCCTGCCCATCATGCTCTATACTGTACTACTACTACACAGCCAGACCCCTCCTGTCCTGCCCATCATGCTCTATACTGTACTACTACACAGCCAGACCCCTCCTGTCCTGTCCATCATGCTCTATACTGTACTACTACTACACAGCCAGACCCCTCCTGTCCTGTCCATCATGCTCTATACTGTACTACTACTACACAGCCAGACCCCTCCTGTCCTGTCCATCATGCTCTATACTGTACTACTACTACACAGCCAGACCCTCCTGTCCTGTCCATCATGCTCTATACTGTACTACTACTACACAGCCAGACCCCTCCTGTCCTGCCCATCATGCTCTATACTGTACTACTACTACACAGCCAGACCCCTCCTGTCCTGCCCATCATGCTCTATACTGTACTACTACTACACAGCCAGACCCCTCCTGTCCTGTCCATCATGCTCTATACTGTACTACTACTACACAGCCAGACACCTCCTGTCCTGCCCATCATGCTCTATACTGTACTACTACTACTACACAGCCAGACCCCCCCCTGTCCTGTCCATCATGCTCTATACTGTACTACTACTACACAGCCAGACCCCTCCTGTCCTGCCCATCATGCTCTATACTGTACTACTACTACACAGCCAGACCCACCTGTCCTGTCCATCATGCTCTATACTGTACTACTACTACACAGCCAGACCCCTCCTGTCCTGTCCATCATGCTCTATACTGTACTACTACTACTACACAGCCAGACCCCTCCTGTCCTGTCCATCATGCTCTATACTGTACTACTACTACACAGCCAGACCCCTCCTGTCCTGCCCATCATGCTCTATACATACCAGGGGTCAGGAACCTTTTTGGTCGAGAGAGCCATGAACGCCACATATTTTAAAATGTTATTCCGTAAGAGCCGTACCTTATGCACATGCCCCCCCAATAGATAGGTAGTCTTAATGTCACCGTTGCCCCTGCGATCTAGGTCTCGAATCGCAGGCACACCAGTGCCCCTCTACGTGGCAGCGCCCCTTTCAGAGCTCACTCAACCCACCACTTTCCGGCTCCCGTCCTGGGTGGCCAGCGCGCGGACACTCACAGATTTAAAGGGCCAGTGCCCTGCTGATTGGCGTTGCTCACTTCCCGGGTTCCAATAAAGACCGGCGGCTACCAGATAGGTAGCCACAGCACATGCCCCCAAGTAGATATGTAGTCACAGCTGTCTAAGAGCCAGATGCAGCCAACAAAAGAGCCATATCTGGCTCCCGAGCCATAGGTTCCCTACCCCTGCTCTATACTGTACTACTACTACACAGCCAGACCCCTCCTGTCCTGTCCATCATGCTCTATACTGTACTACTACTACACAGCCAGACCCCTCCTGTCCTGTCCACCATGCTCTATACTGTACTACTACTACTACACAGCCAGACCCCTCCTGTCCTGTCCATCATGCTCTATACTGTACTACTACTACACAGCCAGACCCCTCCTGTCCTGTCCATCATGCTCTATACTGTACTACTACTACTACACAGCCAGACCCCTCCTGTCCTGTCCATCATGCTCTATACTGTACTACTACTACACAGCCAGACCCCTCCTGTCCTGTCCATCATGCTCTATACTGTACTACTACTACACAGCCAGACCCCTCCTGTCCTGTCCATCATGCTCTATACTGTACTACTACTACTACACAGCCAGACCCCTCCTGTCCTGTCCATCATGCTCTATACTGTACTACTACTACTACACAGCCAGACCCCTCCTGTCCTGTCCATCATGCTCTATACTGTACTACTACTACACAGCCAGACCCCTCCTGTCCTGTCCATCATGCTCTATACTGTACTACTACTACACAGCCAGACCCCTCCTGTCCTGTCCATCATGCTCTATACTGTACTACTACTACTACACAGCCAGACACCTCCTGTCCTGTCCATCATGCTCTATACTGTACTACTACTACACAGCCAGACCCCTCCTGTCCTGTCCATCATGCTCTATACTGTACTGCTACTACACAGCCAGACCCCTCCTGTCCTGTCCATCATGCTCTATACTGTACTACTACTACACAGCCAGACCCCTCCTGTCCTGTCCATCATGCTCTATACTGTACTACTACTACACAGCCAGACCCCTCCTGTCCTGCCCATCATGCTCTATACTGTACTACTACTACACAGCCAGACCCCTCCTGTCCTGTCCATCATGCTCTATACTGTACTACTACTACACAGCCAGACCCCTCCTGTCCTGTCCATCATGCTCTATACTGTACTACTACTACACAGCCAGACACCTCCTGTCCTGTACATCATGCTCTATACTGTACTACTACTACACAGCCAGACCCCTCCTGTCCTGCCCATCATGCTCTATACTGTACTACTAATACACAGCCAGACCCCTCCTGTCCTGTCCATCATGCTCTATACTGTACTACTACTACTACACAGCCAGACCCCTCCTGTCCTGTCCATCATGCTCTATACTGTACTGCTGTGACTACACAGCCAGACCCCTCCTGTCCTGTCCATCATGCTCTATACTGTACTACTACTACACAGCCAGACCCCTCCTGTCCTGCCCATCATGCTCTATACTGTACTACTACTACACAGCCAGACACCTCCTGTCCTGTCCATCATGCTCTATACTGTACTACTACTACTACACAGCCAGACCCCTCCTGTCCTGTCCATCATGCTCTATACTGTACTACTACTACTACGCAGCCAGACCCCTCCTGTCCTGTCCATCATGCTCTATACTGTACTACTACTACTACACAGCCAGACCCCTCCTGTCCTGTCCATCATGCTCTATACTGTACTACTACTACACAGCCAGACCCCTCCTGTCCTGTCCATCATGCTCTATACTGTACTACTACTACACAGCCAGACCCCTCCTGTCCTGTCCATCATGCTCTATACTGTACTACTACTACTACTACACAGCCAGACCCCTCCTGTCCTGTCCATCATGCTCTATACTGTACTACTACTACACAGCCAGACCCCTCCTGTCCTGCCCATCATGCTCTATACTGTACTACTACTACACAGCCAGACACCTCCTGTCCTGTCCATCATGCTCTATACTGTACTACTACTACACAGCCAGACCCCTCCTGTCCTGCCCATCATGCTCTATACTGTACTACTACACAGCCAGACCCCTCCTGTCCTGCCCATCATGCTCTATACTGTACTACTAATACACAGCCAGACCCCTCCTGTCCTGTCCATCATGCTCTATACTGTACTACTACTACTACACAGCCAGACCCCTCCTGTCCTGTCCATCATGCTCTATACTGTACTACTACTACACAGCCAGACCCCTCCTGTCCTGCCCATCATGCTCTATACTGTACTACTACTACTACACAGCCAGACCCCTCCTGTCCTGTCCATCATGCTCTATACTGTACTACTACTACTACACAGCCAGACCCCTCCTGTCCTGTCCATCATGCTCTATACTGTACTACTACTACTACTACACAGCCAGACCCCTCCTGTCCTGTCCATCATGCTCTATACTGTACTACTACTACTACTACACAGCCAGACCCCTCCTGTCCTGCCCATCATGCTCTATACTGTACTACTACTACACAGCCAGACCCCTCCTGTCCTGTCCATCATGCTCTATACTGTACTGCTACTACACAGCCAGACCCCTCCTGTCCTGTCCATCATGCTCTATACTGTACTACTACTACACAGCCAGACCCCTCCTGTCCTGCCCATCATGCTCTATACTGTACTACTACTACACAGCCAGACCCCTCCTGTCCTGTCCATCATGCTCTATACTGTACTACTACTACTACACAGCCAGACCCCTCCTGTCCTGTCCATCATGCTCTATACTGTACTACTACTACTACACAGCCAGACCCCTCCTGTCCTGTCCATCATGCTCTATACTGTACTACTACTACACAGCCAGACCCCTCCTGTCCTGTCCATCATGCTCTATACTGTACTACTACTACTACACAGCCAGACACCTCCTGTCCTGCCCATCATGCTCTATACTGTACTACTACTACTACACAGCCAGACCCCTCCTGTCCTGTCCATCATGCTCTATACTGTACTACTACTACTACACAGCCAGACCCCTCCTGTCCTGTCCATCATGCTCTATACTGTACTACTACTACACAGCCAGACCCCTCCTGTCCTGTCCATCATGCTCTATACTGTACTACTACTACACAGCCAGACCCCTCCTGTCCTGTCCATCATGCTCTATACTGTACTACTACTACTACACAGCCAGACCCCTCCTGTCCTGTCCATCATGCTCTATACTGTACTACTACTACACAGCCAGACCCCTCCTGTCCTGCCCATCATGCTCTATACTGTACTACTACTACACAGCCAGACCCCTCCTGTCCTGCCCATCATGCTCTATACTGTACTACTACTACACAGCCAGACCCCTCCTGTCCTGCCCATCATGCTCTATACTGTACTACTACTACACAGCCAGACCCCTCCTGTCCTGTCCATCATGCTCTATACTGTACTACTACTACACAGCCAGACCCCTCCTGTCCTGCCCATCATGCTCTATACTGTACTACTACTACACAGCCAGACCCCTCCTGTCCTGTCCATCATGCTCTATACTGTACTACTACTACACAGCCAGACCCCTCCTGTCCTGCCCATCATGCTCTATACTGTACTACTACTACTACACAGCCAGACCCCTCCTGTCCTGTCCATCATGCTCTATACTGTACTACTACTACACAGCCAGACCCCTCCTGTCCTGTCCATCATGCTCTATACTGTACTACTACTACTACACAGCCAGACCCCTCCTGTCCTGTCCATCATGCTCTATACTGTACTACTACTACACAGCCAGACCCCTCCTGTCCTGTCCATCATGCTCTATACTGTACTACTACTACACAGCCAGACCCCTCCTGTCCTGTCCATCATGCTCTATACTATACTGCTACTACTACACAGCCAGACCCCTCCTGTCCTGCCCATCATGCTCTATACTGTACTACTACTACTACACAGCCAGACCCCTCCTGTCCTGCCCATCATGCTCTATACTGTACTACTACACAGCCAGACCCCTCCTGTCCTGTCCATCATGCTCTATACTGTACTACTACTAATACACAGCCAGACCCCTCCTGTCCTGTCCATCATGCTCTATACTGTACTACTACTACACAGCCAGACCCCTCCTGTCCTGCCCATCATGCTCTATACTGTACTACTACTACTACACAGCCAGACCCCTCCTGTCCTGTCCATCATGCTCTATACTGTACTACTACTACTACACAGCCAGACCCCTCCTGTCCTGCCCATCATGCTCTATACTGTACTACTACTACACAGCCAGACCCCTCCTGTCCTGTCCATCATGCTCTATACTGTACTACTACTACTACTACACAGCCAGACCCCTCCTGTCCTGTCCATCATGCTCTATACTGTACTACTACTACACAGCCAGACCCCTCCTGTCCTGTCCATCATGCTCTATACTGTACTACTACTACTACACAGCCAGACCCCTCCTGTTCTGTCCATCATGCTCTATACTGTACTACTACTACACAGCCAGACCCCTCCTGTCCTGTCCATCATGCTCTATACTGTACTACTACACAGCCAGACCCCTCCTGTCCTGCCCATCATGCTCTATACTGTACTACTACTACACAGCCAGACCCCTCCTGTCCTGCCCATCATGCTCTATACTGTACTACTACTACTACACAGCCAGACCCCTCCTGTCCTGCCCATCATGCTCTATACTGTACTACTACTACTACACAGCCAGACCCCTCCTGTCCTGTCCATCATGCTCTATACTGTACTACTACTACACAGCCAGACCCCTCCTGTCCTGCCCATCATGCTCTATACTGTACTACTACTACACAGCCAGACCCCTCCTGTCCTGCCCATCATGCTCTATACTGTACTACTACACAGCCAGACCCCTCCTGTCCTGTCCATCATGCTCTATACTGTACTACTACTACACAGCCAGACCCCTCCTGTCCTGTCCATCATGCTCTATACTGTACTACTACTACACAGCCAGACCCCTCCTGTCCTGCCCATCATGCTCTATACTGTACTACTACACAGCCAGACCCCTCCTGTCCTGTCCATCATGCTCTATACTGTACTACTACTACACAGCCAGACCCCTCCTGTCCTGTCCATCATGCTCTATACTGTACTACTACTACACAGCCAGACCCCTCCTGTCCTGCCCATCATGCTCTATACTGTACTACTACTACACAGCCAGACACCACCTGTCCTGTCCATCATGCTCTATACTGTACTACTACTACACAGCCAGACCCCTCCTGTCCTGCCCATCATGCTCTATACCAGGGGTCAGGAACCTTTTTGGTCGAGAGAGCCATGAACGCCACATATTTTAAAATGTTATTCCGTAAGAGCCGTACCTTATGCACATGCCCCCCCAATAGATAGGTAGTCTTAATGTCACCGTTGCCCCTGCGATCTAGGTCTCGAATCGCAGGCACACCAGTGCCCCTCTACGTGGCAGCGCCCCTTTCAGAGCTCACTCAACCCACCACTTTCCGGCTCCCGTCCTGGGTGGCCAGCGCGCGGACACTCACAGATTTAAAGGGCCAGTGCCCTGCTGATTGGCGTTGCTCACTTCCCGGGTTCCAATAAAGACCGGCGGCTACCAGATAGGTAGCCACAGCACATGCCCCCAAGTAGATATGTAGTCACAGCTGTCTAAGAGCCAGATGCAGCCAACAAAAGAGCCATATCTGGCTCCCGAGCCATAGGTTCCCTACCCCTGCTCTATACTGTACTACTACTACACAGCCAGACCCCTCCTGTCCTGTCCATCATGCTCTATACTGTACTACTACTACACAGCCAGACCCCTCCTGTCCTGTCCATCATGCTCTATACTGTACTACTACTACACAGCCAGACCCCTCCTGTCCTGTCCATCATGCTCTATACTGTACTACTACTACACAGCCAGACCCCTCCTGTCCTGTCCATCATGCTCTATACTGTACTACTACTACACAGCCAGACCCCTCCTGTCCTGTCCATCATGCTCTATACTGTACTACTACTACACAGCCAGACCCCTCCTGTCCTGTCCATCATGCTCTATACTGTACTACTACTACACAGCCAGACCCCTCCTGTCCTGTCCATCATGCTCTATACTGTACTACTACTACACAGCCAGACCCCTCCTGTCCTGTCCATCATGCTCTATACTGTACTACTACTACACAGCCAGACACCTCCTGTCCTGTCCATCATGCTCTATACTGTACTACTACTACTACACAGCCAGACCCCTCCTGTCCTGTCCATCATGCTCTATACTGTACTACTAATACACAGCCAGACCCCTCCTGTCCTGTCCATCATGCTCTATACTGTACTACTACTACTACACAGCCAGACCCCTCCTGTCCTGTCCATCATGCTCTATACTGTACTACTACTACACAGCCAGACCCCTCCTGTCCTGCCCATCATGCTCTATACTGTACTACTACTACTACACAGCCAGACCCCTCCTGTCCTGTCCATCATGCTCTATACTGTACTACTACTACACAGCCAGACCCCTCCTGTCCTGTCCATCATGCTCTATACTGTACTACTACTACTACACAGCCAGACCCCTCCTGTCCTGTCCATCATGCTCTATACTGTACTACTACTACTACACAGCCAGACCCCTCCTGTCCTGCCCATCATGCTCTATACTGTACTACTACTACTACACAGTCAGACCCCTCCTGTCCTGCCCATCATGCTCTATACTGTACTACTACTACACAGCCAGACCCCTCCTGTCCTGTCCATCATGCTCTATACTGTACTACTACTACACAGCCAGACCCCTCCTGTCCTGCCCATCATGCTCTATACTGTACTACTACTACACAGCCAGACCCCTCCTGTCCTGCCCATCATGCTCTATACTGTACTACTACACAGCCAGACCCCTCCTGTCCTGTCCATCATGCTCTATACTGTACTACTACTACACAGCCAGACCCCTCCTGTCCTGTCCATCATGCTCTATACTGTACTACTACTACACAGCCAGACCCCTCCTGTCCTGTCCATCATGCTCTATACTGTACTACTACTACACAGCCAGACCCCTCCTGTCCTGTCCATCATGCTCTATACTGTACTACTACTACTACACAGCCAGACCCCTCCTGTCCTGCCCATCATGCTCTATACTGTACTACTACTACACAGCCAGACACCTCCTGTCCTGTCCATCATGCTCTATACTGTACTACTACTACACAGCCAGACCCCTCCTGTCCTGCCCATCATGCTCTATACTGTACTACTACACAGCCAGACCCCTCCTGTCCTGCCCATCATGCTCTATACTGTACTACTAATACACAGCCAGACCCCTCCTGTCCTGTCCATCATGCTCTATACTGTACTACTACTACTACACAGCCAGACCCCTCCTGTCCTGTCCATCATGCTCTATACTGTACTACTACTACACAGCCAGACCCCTCCTGTCCTGCCCATCATGCTCTATACTGTACTACTACTACTACACAGCCAGACCCCTCCTGTCCTGTCCATCATGCTCTATACTGTACTACTACTACTACACAGCCAGACCCCTCCTGTCCTGTCCATCATGCTCTATACTGTACTACTACTACTACTACACAGCCAGACCCCTCCTGTCCTGTCCATCATGCTCTATACTGTACTACTACTACTACTACACAGCCAGACCCCTCCTGTCCTGCCCATCATGCTCTATACTGTACTACTACTACACAGCCAGACCCCTCCTGTCCTGCCCATCATGCTCTATACTGTACTACTACTACACAGCCAGACCCCTCCTGTCCTGCCCATCATGCTCTATACTGTACTACTACTACACAGCCAGACCCCTCCTGTCCTGTCCATCATGCTCTATACTGTACTACTACTACACAGCCAGACCCCTCCTGTCCTGCCCATCATGCTCTATACTGTACTACTACTACACAGCCAGACCCCTCCTGTCCTGTCCATCATGCTCTATACTGTACTACTACTACACAGCCAGACCCCTCCTGTCCTGCCCATCATGCTCTATACTGTACTACTACTACTACACAGCCAGACCCCTCCTGTCCTGTCCATCATGCTCTATACTGTACTACTACTACACAGCCAGACCCCTCCTGTCCTGTCCATCATGCTCTATACTGTACTACTACTACTACACAGCCAGACCCCTCCTGTCCTGTCCATCATGCTCTATACTGTACTACTACTACACAGCCAGACCCCTCCTGTCCTGTCCATCATGCTCTATACTGTACTACTACTACACAGCCAGACCCCTCCTGTCCTGTCCATCATGCTCTATACTATACTGCTACTACTACACAGCCAGACCCCTCCTGTCCTGCCCATCATGCTCTATACTGTACTACTACACAGCCAGACCCCTCCTGTCCTGTCCATCATGCTCTATACTGTACTACTACTAATACACAGCCAGACCCCTCCTGTCCTGTCCATCATGCTCTATACTGTACTACTACTACACAGCCAGACCCCTCCTGTCCTGCCCATCATGCTCTATACTGTACTACTACTACTACACAGCCAGACCCCTCCTGTCCTGTCCATCATGCTCTATACTGTACTACTACTACTACACAGCCAGACCCCTCCTGTCCTGCCCATCATGCTCTATACTGTACTACTACTACACAGCCAGACACCACCTGTCCTGTCCATCATGCTCTATACTGTACTACTACTACACAGCCAGACCCCTCCTGTCCTGTCCATCATGCTCTATACTGTACTACTACTACTACACAGCCAGACACCTCCTGTCCTGTCCATCATGCTCTATACTGTACTACTACTACTACACAGCCAGACCCCTCCTGTCCTGTCCATCATGCTCTATACTGTACTACTACTACACAGCCAGACCCCTCCTGTCCTGCCCATCATGCTCTATACTGTACTACTACTACTACTACACAGCCAGACACCACCTGTCCTGTCCATCATGCTCTATACTGTACTACTACTACTACACAGCCAGACCCCTCCTGTCCTGTCCATCATGCTCTATACTGTACTACTACTACTACGCAGCCAGACCCCTCCTGTCCTGTCCATCATGCTCTATACTGTACTACTACTACTACACAGCCAGACCCCTCCTGTCCTGTCCATCATGCTCTATACTGTACTACTACTACACAGCCAGACCCCTCCTGTCCTGTCCATCATGCTCTATACTGTACTACTACTACACAGCCAGACCCCTCCTGTCCTGTCCATCATGCTCTATACTGTACTACTACTACTACACAGCCAGACCCCTCCTGTCCTGCCCATCATGCTCTATACTGTACTACTACTACACAGCCAGACCCCTCCTGTCCTGCCCATCATGCTCTATACTGTACTACTACTACACAGCCAGACCCCTCCTGTCCTGCCCATCATGCTCTATACTGTACTACTACACAGCCAGACCCCTCCTGTCCTGCCCATCATGCTCTATACTGTACTACTAATACACAGCCAGACCCCTCCTGTCCTGTCCATCATGCTCTATACTGTACTACTACTACTACACAGCCAGACCCCTCCTGTCCTGTCCATCATGCTCTATACTGTACTACTACTACACAGCCAGACCCCTCCTGTCCTGCCCATCATGCTCTATACTGTACTACTACTACTACACAGCCAGACCCCTCCTGTCCTGTCCATCATGCTCTATACTGTACTACTACTACTACACAGCCAGACCCCTCCTGTCCTGTCCATCATGCTCTATACTGTACTACTACTACACAGCCAGACCCCTCCTGTCCTGTCCATCATGCTCTATACTGTACTACTACTACACAGCCAGACCCCTCCTGTCCTGTCCATCATGCTCTATACTGTACTACTACTACTACTACACAGCCAGACCCCTCCTGTCCTGTCCATCATGCTCTATACTGTACTACTACTACACAGCCAGACCCCTCCTGTCCTGCCCATCATGCTCTATACTGTACTACTACTACACAGCCAGACCCCTCCTGTCCTGCCCATCATGCTCTATACTGTACTACTACTACTACACAGCCAGACCCCTCCTGTCCTGCCCATCATGCTCTATACTGTACTACTACTACACAGCCAGACACCTCCTGTCCTGTCCATCATGCTCTATACTGTACTACTACTACACAGCCAGACCCCTCCTGTCCTGTCCATCATGCTCTATACTGTACTACTACTACACAGCCAGACCCCTCCTGTCCTGTCCATCATGCTCTATACTGTACTACTACTACACAGCCAGACCCCTCCTGTCCTGTCCATCATGCTCTATACTGTACTACTACTACTACACAGCCAGACCCCTCCTGTCCTGCCCATCATGCTCTATACTCTACTACTACTACTACACAGCCAGACCCCTCCTGTCCTGTCCATCATGCTCTATACTGTACTACTACTACTACACAGCCAGACCCCTCCTGTCCTGTCCATCATGCTCTATACTGTACTACTACTACACAGCCAGACCCCTCCTGTCCTGCCCATCATGCTCTATACTGTACTACTACTACTACACAGCCAGACCCCTCCTGTCCTGCCCATCATGCTCTATACTGTACTACTACTACACAGCCAGACCCCTCCTGTCCTGTCCATCATGCTCTATACTGTACTACTACTACACAGCCAGACACCTCCTGTCCTGTCCATCATGCTCTATACTGTACTACTACTACACAGCCAGACCCCTCCTGTCCTGTCCATCATGCTCTATACTGTACTACTACTACACAGCCAGACCCCTCCTGTCCTGCCCATCATGCTCTATACTGTACTACTACTACTACTACACAGCCAGACACCACCTGTCCTGTCCATCATGCTCTATACTGTACTACTACTACTACACAGCCAGACCCCTCCTGTCCTGTCCATCATGCTCTATACTGTACTACTACTACTACGCAGCCAGACCCCTCCTGTCCTGTCCATCATGCTCTATACTGTACTACTACTACTACACAGCCAGACCCCTCCTGTCCTGTCCATCATGCTCTATACTGTACTACTACTACACAGCCAGACCCCTCCTGTCCTGTCCATCATGCTCTATACTGTACTACTACTACACAGCCAGACCCCTCCTGTCCTGTCCATCATGCTCTATACTGTACTACTACTACTACACAGCCAGACCCCTCCTGTCCTGCCCATCATGCTCTATACTGTACTACTACTACACAGCCAGACACCTCCTGTCCTGTCCATCATGCTCTATACTGTACTACTACTACACAGCCAGACCCCTCCTGTCCTGCCCATCATGCTCTATACTGTACTACTACACAGCCAGACCCCTCCTGTCCTGCCCATCATGCTCTATACTGTACTACTAATACACAGCCAGACCCCTCCTGTCCTGTCCATCATGCTCTATACTGTACTACTACTACTACACAGCCAGACCCCTCCTGTCCTGTCCATCATGCTCTATACTGTACTACTACTACACAGCCAGACCCCTCCTGTCCTGCCCATCATGCTCTATACTGTACTACTACTACTACACAGCCAGACCCCTCCTGTCCTGTCCATCATGCTCTATACTGTACTACTACTACTACACAGCCAGACCCCTCCTGTCCTGTCCATCATGCTCTATACTGTACTACTACTACACAGCCAGACCCCTCCTGTCCTGTCCATCATGCTCTATACTGTACTACTACTACACAGCCAGACCCCTCCTGTCCTGTCCATCATGCTCTATACTGTACTACTACTACTACTACACAGCCAGACCCCTCCTGTCCTGCCCATCATGCTCTATACTCTACTACTACTACTACACAGCCAGACCCCTCCTGTCCTGTCCATCATGCTCTATACTGTACTACTACTACTACACAGCCAGACCCCTCCTGTCCTGTCCATCATGCTCTATACTGTACTACTACTACACAGCCAGACCCCTCCTGTCCTGCCCATCATGCTCTATACTGTACTACTACTACTACACAGCCAGACCCCTCCTGTCCTGCCCATCATGCTCTATACTGTACTACTACTACACAGCCAGACCCCTCCTGTCCTGTCCATCATGCTCTATACTGTACTACTACTACACAGCCAGACACCTCCTGTCCTGTCCATCATGCTCTATACTGTACTACTACTACACAGCCAGACCCCTCCTGTCCTGTCCATCATGCTCTATACTGTACTACTACTACACAGCCAGACCCCTCTGTCCTGCCCATCATGCTCTATACTGTACTACTACTACACAGCCAGACCCCTCCTGTCCTGTCCATCAGCTCTATACTGTACTACTACTACTACACAGCCAGACCCCTCCTGTCCTGCCCATCATGCTCTATACTGTACTACTACTACTACACAGCCAGACCCCTCCTGTCCTGTCCATCATGCTCTATACTGTACTACTACTAACACAGCCAGACCCCTCCTGTCCTGCCCATCATGCTCTATACTGTACTACTACTACACAGCCAGACCCCTCCTGTCCTGTCCATCATGCTCTATACTGTACAGGGGTGCTGGTACGCCTGTCAGGGTGGGTGTTTGCTCTCTGAGGTGAGCGGCTGCTGAATGCGCTGCGCCCCCGGACATGACACACACTGCACAATCAGGGTCTCAGGTTCAGATTTATTCCTAAGAATTAATTTAAAACACAAAAATATAGAAAAAACACACGATAAAAACATCTCAGAAGATGTAAAATACCCAGACCCCAACCCCACAGATTGGAGACAGTATGGTGCCCCCCCTCCCCCCCCTGCAGACAGTATGGTGCCCCCCCTCCCCCTACAGACAGTATGGTGCCCCCCCTCCCCCTGCAGACAGTATGGTGCCCCCCCTCCCCCTGCAGACAGTATGGTGCCCCCCCTCCCCCTGCAGACAGTATGGTGCGCCCCCTCCCTCCCCCCCCCCCTGCAGACACTAGTAAAAATTGTCCGCAAGGCTGGGATACACTACCTTCCTCGCAGGTCCGAAAAAAAGACTATTTCCAGGGCGCACACCGATCCAAGATTTTGGTAAAACAGATACGATTTTATTTAATCTAATAAAACCGATTTAAAATACAGACAACGCGTTTTGCGTCCTCTCAATCGGACGCTTCATCAGGTCTAAATTCACATTACTGATAGAGTGATATATATATATCCCCTTAGAGGAAGTGATGTCACAGCCAGTATACAAAGATATCTTTGGGTTCCTTAAGAATAGTTGATATTATGTAATATTGATTGTATTATGCCCCAACAGGCTTTTTTAGACTGTTTAACACCTTAGCGCTCTGCGCCGTAGCTGTACTGCGCTGAGTCCCGCGATTAGCGCTCAGCGCAGTACAGCTACTGCGCAGAGCCGATGCCGGTTCAGCGCTGTATAGCAGCCGAACCGGCATCGTTAGCCGCGGGATTTCAGCGGTAATTTACCGCTGACATCCCCGGCTAACACCCGCGGTCGGAGTGGGCTCCGATCGCGGGTGTTTAACCCGTTAAATGCCGCGGTCAACGCGACCGCGGCATTTAACCTGCCTTCTGGGGGTCTTTACCCCACGATCGGCCCCCCCGCACCGTTTTCGGGGGGCCGATCGCTGTTTTGGCTCCTCTGGGGTCCGATCGGGACCCCAGAAAAGCCTGGAGGGTTTACCTTTTAAGATGGCGTCTGTGACGTCATCTTAAAGGCAAAGTGTCAGCCTATGCATCTGCATAGGCTGGCACTGATAATACCCTGCAATACATTAGTATTGCAGAGTATTATCAAGAACAAGCAATCAGATGATTGCTTGTTCATATCCCATGGTGGATCATGTAAAAAATGTACAAAATAATGTTTTTCAATAAAAAATTACTTTATAAATCACTAAAAATGCCCATAAGCCCCAAAACATATAAAGAGACATATAATGCTCAAAAAAGTCTAAATCATAACACAAACCCCACATATATAGTATCACCGCGTCCGTAACAATCCATAGAATAAAACTGAATAACTATTGAACCCATATGATGAACGCCGTAAAAAAAAAACGCCAAAAACCCGCCAAAAATTATGATTTTTACCTATTATATCCCACTAAAAATGCAATAAAAAGTGATCAACAAAAACATATGTACTCCAGAATGATATTGTTGTAAAGAACAACATGTCCCGCAAAAAACAAGCCATCAACCAGCTCTGTAGCAATGTTATGCCACTTGGAAGACGGCGATGCAAAAATTATAGATTTTTCCCCACATTAGGGTTTTATTTGGCAAATTTAGTAAAACATAAGAAAAAATATTCATGTCTGGTATCCCCGTAATCGTATCAACCCATAGAATAAAGATAACATGATTATTAGGCTATACGGTGAACACGAAAAAAAAAAAAGTAAAAAATCCAGTACAGAATTGATGCTTTTCTACTCATGACCTCAAAAAAGTTCCAAAATTTTCAACAATAGGTGATACCAGCCCCAAAATGGTAACACTGGAAAAAGCATCTCGTCCCGCAAAAAAATGCCATCACATGACCCCAATAACGGAAAAGCGAAAATTTTATAGCCTTCAAAAGGGGGCAACCAGAAAACTAAAATCCTGGCAGCTGCAGGGTGCTCCTTCCCTTCTGTGCCTCGCTGTGCCCCCATAACACAAGTAATGTCCACGTGTGGGGGGTCGCTGCACTCAGGAGGAAATTGTGGAACAAATTTTCTGGTGAGTTTTCTCTTTTTATCTTTTGGAAATGTGTAAATTTTAGGGCTAAATGAACGTATAACCGACAAAATTTTGACCATTCTAAATTTCACCGCCACTTTGATTCAATTACTATGAAGATCTCAAGGGGTTAACAATCTTTGTAAATGCTGTTTCTGATAGCTTGAGGGGTGCAGATTTGAAAATGGGTTGGTTATATAGGGGGTTTTGTTGCTAAATATGTAAAATTTGATTTCAAACAGTATTTATCCCCAAAATAGTCAATTCCGAAAATACGGAAAATCGCTATTCGATTTGTAGGCCGCGTGACGTCAAAATAAATTATCCAAACATTTCAAAAATTATGAAAATGTAAAGTAGACAAATGGGAAATGTTATTCTGCAAGTTATTTAGGTGGTAAATTTATCTGCATGAAAACGCGGTGATTTTGAATTTCGAAATGGCAAATTTTTCTAAAAATTCATCATTTTTTTCTTTTTTTTGTAAATAAACGCAAAACTTATCAGCCAAAATTTACCACTAAAATGAAGTACAACATGTGGGGAAAAAACAATCTCAGAATCGCTTTGATAAGTAACAGTGTTCAAAAGTTATTACCACAGGAAGAGACACTGGTCAAATTTCAAAAAAAAGTTGCGAGCCTTAACCTGCAAACAGGCTGCGTCCTTAAGGGGTTAATGTATTATGTTAATTTGTATACTGGCTGTGACATCACTTCCTCTAAGGGGATATATATATATCACTCTATCAGTAATGTGAATTTAGACCTGATGAAGCGTCCGATTGAGAGGACGCGAAACGCGTTGTCTGTATTTTAAATCGGTTTTATTAGATTAAATAAAATCGTATCTGTTTTACCAAAATCTTGGATCGGTGTGCGCCCTGGAAATAGTCTTTTTTTCGGACCTGCGAGGAAGGTAGTGTATCCCAGCCTTGCGGACAATTTTTGCTCTTGTCGCCCGAGGCATACGTCTCTGGTGTGGACTAGGCAGCACCCGATGTGTTCTACATGCACAACTACTAAAGGTGAGCGTGATACCTTATCTATAAAGACGCACTTGGGGTATCCCAAAATAATTGCACAGGAAGCGCTTGTTTTTCTTTGTTTTAGTATCCCCTGCAGACACTATGGTGCCCCCCTTCCCCCCCCCCCCTGCAGACACTATGGTGCCCCCCTTCCCCCCCCCCCTGCAGACACTATGGTGCCCCCCTTCCCCCCCCCCCCTGCAGACACTATGGTGCCCCCCTTCCCCCCCCCCCCTGCAGACACTATGGTGCCCCCCTTCCCCCCCCCCCCTGCAGACACTATGGTGCCCCCCTTCCCCCCCCCCCCCTGCAGACACTATGGTGCCCCCCTTCCCCCCCCCCCTGCAGACACTATGGTGCCCCCCTTCCCCCCCCCCCTGCAGACACTATGGTGCCCCCCTTCCCCCCCCCCCCTGCAGACACTATGGTGCCCCCCTTCCCCCCCCCCCTGCAGACACTATGGTGCCCCCCTTCCCCCCCCCCCCTGCAGACACTATGGTGCCCCCCTTCCCCCCCCCCCCTGCAGACACTATGGTGCCCCCCTTCCCCCCCCCCCCCTGCAGACACTATGGTGCCCCCCTTCCCCCCCCCCTGCAGACACTATGGTGCCCCCCTTCCCCCCCCCCCCTGCAGACACTATGGTGCCCCCTTCCCCCCCCCCCCTGCAGACACTATGGTGCCCCCCTTCCCCCCCCCCCCTGCAGACACTATGGTGCCCCCCTTCCCCCTGCAGACACTATGGTGCCCCCCCCCCCTGCAGACAGTATGGTGCCCCCCCCCCCTGCAGACAGTATGGTGCCCCCCCCCCCTGCAGACAGTATGGTGCCCCCCCCCCTGCAGACAGTATGGTGCCCCCCTCCCCCCCCCCCCCTTGCAGACAGTATGGTGCCCCCCCCCTGCAGACAGTATGGTGCCCCCTTCTTCCAGTGCTGTGCAGGGCCCTCTAGTGGTCATGTTGGAGTCTTACTACCAGTTCATTTCATGAATATAAGGACATGAGGGGTCACAGAGGGGGGGGAAGTGCAAACATCAGCATAAGAGGAGCGGACGCCCCATCCGGTATCATGGACTCCTCCAGCGATCAGGCCACAGCAGGGGGCGCTCCGCTCACACCACAAACGACGACGTCTGCTGGAAGTTTTTCTGCAAAAAGAAAGATAAGGTTTTAGCCAAAACATGCGGCCCCCCCAAAACGCCGAGCCTCCAAGACCAGGCGGGGCCCCCCGAAACGCCGAGCCTCCAAGACCAGGCGGGGGGCCCCCCCAAAAGGGCAAGCCTCCAAGACCAGGCGGGGCCCCCCCAAAAGGCCGAGCCTCCAAGACCAGGCGGGGGGCCCCCCCAAAAGGCCGAGCCTCCAAGACCAGGCGGGGGGGCCCCCCCAAAAGGCCGAGCCTCCAAGACCAGGCGGGGCCCCCCCAAAAGGCCGAGCCTCCAAGACCAGGCGGGGCCCCCCCCAAAAGGCCGAGCCTCCAAGACCAGGCGGGGCCCCCCCAAAAGGCCGAGCCTCCAAGACCAGGCGGGGCCCCCCAAAAGGCCGAGCCTCCAAGACCAGGCGGGGCCCCCCCAAAAGGCCGAGCCTCCAAGACCAGGCGGGGCCCCCCCAAAAGGGCCGAGCCTCCAAGACCAGGCGGGGCCCCCCCAAAAGGCCGAGCCTCCAAGACCAGGCGGGGCCCCCCCAAAAGGCCGAGCCTCCAAGACCAGGCGGGGCCCCCCCAAAAGGCCGAGCCTCCAAGACCAGGCGGGGCCCCCCAAAAGGCCGAGCCTCCAAGACCAGGCGGGGCCCCCCCCAAAAGGCCGAGCCTCCAAGACCAGGCGGGGCCCCCCCAAAAGGCCGAGCCTCCAAGGCCAGGCGGGGCCCCCCCAAAAGGCCGAGCCTCCAAGACCACACAGAACTCAGGTAGTCCCCCTGCCCTGCCCTTTAGCCGGCTTTCGTGCCCCCTTCCCCAAACTATACACGGTAGCCTGTCCGCACAGCCTCCTGGCACAGAGGGCCCCCCCCCCCCCCTACGCTCCTGGCACAGGCCCCCTCCTACCCCCCTGGCACAGGCCCCTCCTACCCCCCCGGCACAGGCCCTGTACTCACATCGCTGCGGGTGTCGGAGGGTTGGCTGTAGATGACTTTTTTGCTGAAAGAAAAGATAAACAGTGAGAAGTTTCCAGTGTGAGGCACAAGAGCCGAGACACGAGTCCTACCACAGCGCCCCCCGCAGGCCGCACAGCGAGTCCTACCACAGCGCCCCCCGCAGGAGAGACACAGCGAGTCCTACCACAGCGCCCCCTGCAGGCCGCACAGCGAGTCCTACCACAGGGCCCCCTGCAGGCCGCACAGCGAGTCCTACCACAGCGCCCCCTGCAGGAGAGGCACAGCGAGTCCTACCACAGCGCCCCCTGCAGGCCGCACAGCGAGTCCTACCACAGCGCCCCCTGCAGGCCGCACAGCGAGTCCTACCACAGCGCCCCCCGCAGGAGAGACACAGCGAGTCCTACCACAGCGCCCCCTGCAGGCCGCACAGCGAGTCCTACCACAGGGCCCCCTGCAGGCCGCACAGCGAGTCCTACCACAGCGCCCCCTGCAGGAGAGGCACAGCGAGTCCTACCACAGCGCCCCCTGCAGGCCGCACAGCGAGTCCTACCACAGCGCCCCCTGCAGGCCGCACAGCGAGTCCTACCACAGCGCCCCCCGCAGGAGAGACACAGCGAGTCCTACCACAGCGCCCCCTGCAGGAGAGACACAGCGAGTCCTACCACAGCGCCCCCTGCAGGAGAGACACAGCGAGTCCTACCACAGGGCCCCCCGCAGGCCGCACAGCTCCACTTACTCTGTTCTCTCTGCAATACAAGAAAAGAGGTGGTCAGAGCGCGCCCCCCATACATGTGTAACCCCCCCGCCCCCCATACATGTGTAACCCCCCCGCCCCCCATACATGTGTAACCCCCCCGCCCCCCATACACGTGTAACCCCCCCGCCCCCTGCACCCCCCGATACACGTGTAACCCCCCCGCCCGCGCCCAATACACGTGTAACCCCCCCGCCCCCTGCACCCCCCCGATACATGTGTAACCCCCCCAGATACACATGTAACGCCCCGCCCCAGATACACGTGTAACCCCCCGCCCCTCCCCATATACACGTGTAACCCCCTGCACCCCCCCGATACATGTGTAACCCCCCCCAGATACACGTGCAACCTCCCCCGCCCCCATATACACGTGTAACGCCCCGCCCCTCCCCATATACACGTGTAACCCCCCTCCCCCTCGATACACATGTAACGCCCCGCCCCAGATACACGTGTAACCCCCCGCCCCCCCCATATACACGTGTAACGCCCGCCCCCCATACATGTGTAACACCCCGCCCCTCCCCAGGTAGGTACTCACTTCCGAGGTATCCACGGCTGTACGCAAACCAAAACCCAAACCCAATCAGCGCCAGGATGAGCAGGACCACAATGACAGCAGCGACGATCCCCCCGATGTTCTTCTCATCTACAAGAAGAGACAGAGGATGAGCCTTGTAGTACTGCAGGATAGGGGGCGCTCCGGAGCTCCAGTACTCACAGGACTCCATGAAGACCGGCGCCGACACCTGCCGACCCAGAGCATTGGACACCTCGCAGTATACTCCCCGCTGTCACCGGCCGTCACCGGGTTATAGGTCTAAGGGACAAACACAACAGTCAGGAACCACAGGCAGGATCCAAGGTCCGGCAGAGACCATGTACAGAACCACGAGCGGCCCGGCAGAGACCCCGCACAGAACCACGAGCAGTCCAGCAGAGACCCCGCACAGAACCACGAGCGGTCCAGCAGAGACCCCGCACAGAACCACGAGCGGTCCAGCAGAGACCCGCACAGAACCACGAGCAGTCCAGCAGAGACCCCCGCACAGAACCACGAGCAGTCCGGCAGAGACCCCGCACAGAACCACGAGCAGTCCGGCAGAGACCCCGCACAGAACCACGAGCGGTCCGGCAGAGACCCCGCACAGAACCACGAGCGGTCCAGCAGAGACCCCGCACAGAACCACGAGCAGTCCAGCAGAGACCCCGCACAGAACCACGAGCAGCCCGGCAGAGACCCCGCACAGAACCACGAGCAGTCCGGCAGAGACCCCGCACAGAACCACGAGCAGTCGGCAGAGACCCCGCACAGAACCACGAGCGGTCCAGCAGAGACCCCGCACAGAACCACGAGCGGTCCAGCAGAGACCCCGCACAGAACCACGAGCAGCCCGGCAGAGACCCCGCACAGAACCACGAGCAGCCCGGCAGAGACCCCGCACAGAACCACGAGCAGTCCGGCAGAGACCCCGCACAGAACCACGAGCAGTCCGGCAGAGACCCCGCACAGAACCACGAGCAGTCCAGCAGAGACCCCGCACAGAACCACGAGCGGTCCAGCAGAGACCCCGCACAGAACCACGAGCGGTCCAGCAGAGACCATGTACAGAACCACGAGCGGTCCGGCAGAGACCCCGCACAGAACCACGAGCGGTCCAGCAGAGACCATGTACAGAACCACGAGCGGTCCAGCAGAGACCCGCACAGAACCACGAGCGGTCCAGCAGAGACCATGTACAGAACCACGAGCGGTCAAGCAGAGACCATGTACAGAACCACGAGCGGTCCAGCAGAGACCCCGCACAGAACCACGAGCGGTCCAGCAGAGACCATGTACAGAACCACGAGCGGTCAAGCAGAGACCATGTACAGAACCACGAGCAGTGCGGCAGAGACCCCGCACAGAACCACGAGCAGTCCAGCAGAGACCCCGCACAGAACCACGAGCGGTCCAGCAGAGACCATGTACAGAACCACGAGCAGTCCAGCAGAGACCCCGCACAGAACCACGAGCGGTCCAGCAGAGACCATGTACAGAACCACGAGCGGTCCAGCAGAGACCCCGCACAGAACCACGAGCGGTCCAGCAGAGACCCCGCACAGAACCACGAGCGGTCCAGCAGAGACCATGTACAGAACCACGAGCAGCCCAGCAGAGACCATGTACAGAACCACGAGCAGTGCGGTAGAGACCCCGCACAGAACCACGAGCGGTCCAACAGAGACCCCGCACAGAACCACGAGCAGTCCGGCAGAGACCCCGCACAGAACCACGAGCGGTCCAGCAGAGACCCCGCACAGAACCACGAGCGGTCCGGCAGAGACCCCGCACAGAACCACGAGCGGTCCAGCAGAGACCATGTACAGAACCACGAGCGGTCCAGCAGAGACCCCGCACAGAACCACGAGCGGTCC
>NW_027285540.1:37500-42713 GCF_040894005.1 Engystomops pustulosus | reverse complement strand
GAGCTCCTACTTCCATGGGGCATTATTCCTCCCCGGGGACCTACTGCCAAGTGTGGCCGGGAACAGTGACTCTTGGCCGGATAGGCCAAGTGGCTTCTCCCGCTGACTTGCCCCTTTGGAAGTAGGAGCTCTTACTCCCATGGGCAGTATACCTCTCGGGGACTTAGAGCCAAGTGTCTTCACCCTTTGGAGGTAGTAGCTCCTACTTCCATGGGCATTATTCCTCCCCGGGACCTACTGCCAAGTGTTGCCGGGGAACAGTGACTCTTGGCCGGATAGAACTAGTGGCTTCTCCCGCTGACTTGCCCCTTTGGAAGTAGGAGCTCCTACTTCCATGGGCATTATTCCTCCCCGGGACCTACTGCCAAGTGTGGCCGGGGAACAGTGACTCTTGGCCGGATAGGCCAAGTGGCTTCTCCCGCTGACTTGCCCCTTTGGAAGTAGGAGCTCCTACTTCCATGGGCATTATTCCTCCCCGGGACCTACTGCCAAGTGTGGCCGGGGAACAGTGACTCTTGGCCGGATAGAACTAGTGCTTCTTCCGCTGACTTGCCCCTTTGGAAGTAGGAGCTCCTACTTCCATGGGCATTATTCCTCCCCGGGACCTACAGCCAAGCTTGGCCGGGGACAGTGACATGTGGCCGGATAGGCCAAGTGGCTTCTCCCGCTGACTTGCCCCTTTGGAAGTAGGAGCTCTTACTTCCATGGGCATTATTCCTCCCCGGGACCTACTGCCAAGTGTGGCCGGGGAACAGTGACTCTTGGCCGGATAGGCCAAGTGGCTTCTCCCGCTGACTTGCCCCTTTGGAGGTAGGAGCTCCTACTTCCATGGGCATTATTCCTCCCCGGGACCTACTGCCAAGTGTGGCCGGGGAACAGTGACTCTTGGCCGGGTAGGCCAAGTGGCTTCTCCCGCTGACTTGCCCCTTTGGAAGTAGGAGCTCCTACTTCCATGGGCATTATTCCTCCCCGGGACCTACTGCCAAGTGTGGCCGGGGAACAGTGACTCTTGGCCGGATAGGCCAAGTGCTTCTCCCGCTGACTTGCCCCTTTGGAAGTAGGAGCTCCTACTTCCATGGGCATTATTCCTCCCCGGGACCTACTGCCAAGTGTGGCCGGGGAACAGTGACTCTTGGCCGGATAGAACTAGTGGCTTCTTCCGCTGACTTGCCCCTTTGGAAGTAGGAGCTCCTACTTCCATGGGCATTATTCCTCCCCGGGACCTACAGCCAAGCTTGGCCGGGGGACAGTGACATGTGGCCGGATAGGCCAAGTGGCTTCTCCCGCTGACCTGCCCCTTTGGAAGTAGGAGCTCTTACTTCCATGGGCATTATTCCTCCCCGGGACCTACTGCCAAGTGTGGCCGGGGAACAGTGACTCTTGGCCGGATAGGCCAAGTGGCTTCTCCCGCTGACTTGCCCCTTTGGAAGTAGGAGCTCCTACTTCCATGGGCATTATTCCTCCCCGGGACCTACAGCCAAGCTTGGCCGGGGGACAGTGACATGTGGCCGGATAGGCCAAGTGGCTTCTCCCGCTGACCTGCCCCTTTGGAAGTAGGAGCTCTTACTTCCATGGGCATTATTCCTCCCCGGGACCTACTGCCAAGTGTGGCCGGGGAACAGTGACTCTTGGCCGGGTAGGCCAAGTGGCTTCTCCCGCTGACTTGCCCCTTTGGAGGTAGGAGCTCCTACTTCCATGGGCATTATTCCTCCCCGGGACCTACTGCCAAGAGTGGCCGGGGAACAGTGACTCTTGGCCGGATAGGCCAAGTGGCTTCTCCCGCTGACTTGCCCCTTTGGAGGTAGTAGCTCCTACTTCCATGGGCATTATTCCTCCCCGGACCTACTGCCAAGTGTGGCCGGGGAACAGTGACTCTTGGCCGTGTAGGCCAAGTGGCTTCTCCCGCTGACTTGCCCCTTTGGAAGTAGGAGCTCCTACTTCCATGGGCACTATTCCTCTCCGGGACCTACTGCCAAGTGTGGCCGGGGAACAGTGACTCTTGGCCGGATAGGCCAAGTGGCTTCTCCCGCTGACTTGCCCCTTTGGAAGTAGGAGCTCTTACTCCCATGGGCAGTATACCTCTCGGGGACTTAGAGCCAAGTGTCTTCACCCTTTGGAGGTGGTAGCTCCTACTTCCATGGGCATTATTCCTCCCCGGGACCTACTGCCAAGTGTGGCCGGGGAACAGTGACTCTTGGCCGGATAGAACTAGTGGCTTCTCCCGCTGACTTGCCCCTTTGGAAGTAGGAGCTCCTACTTCCATGGGCATTATTCCTCCCCGGGACCTATTGCCAAGTGTGGCCGGGGAACAGTGACTCTTGGCCGGATAGGCCAAGTGGCTTCTCCCGCTGACTTGCCCCTTTGGAAGTAGGAGCTCCTACTTCCATGGGCATTATTCCTCCCCGGGACCTACTGCCAAGTGTGGCCGGGGAACAGTGACTCTTGGCCGGGTAGGCCAAGCGGCTTCTCCCGCTGACTTGCCCCTTTGGAAGTAGGAGCTCCTACTTCCATGGGCATTATTCCTCCCCGGGACCTACTGCCAAGTGTGGCCGGGGAACAGTGACTCTTGGCCGGGTAGGCCAAGTGGCTTCTCCCGCTGACTTGCCCCTTTGGAAGTAGGAGCTCTTACTCCCATGGGCAGTATACCTCTCGGGGACTTAGAGCCAAGTGTCTTCACCCTTTGGAGGTAGTAGCTCCTACTTCCATGGGCATTATTCCTCCCCGGGACCTACTGCCAAGTGTAGCCGGGGAACAGTGACTCTTGGCCGGATAGAACTAGTGGCTTCTCCCGCTGACTTGCCCCTTTGGAAGTAGGAGCTCCTACTTCCATGGGCATTATTCCTCCCCGGGACCTATTGCCAAGTGTGGCCGGGGAACAGTGACTCTTGGCCGGATAGGCCAAGTGGCTTCTCCGCTGACTTGCCCCTTTGGAAGTAGGAGCTCCTACTTCCATGGGCATTATTCCTCCCCGGGACCTACTGCCAAGTAAGGCCGGGGAACAGTGACTCTTGGCCGGATAGAACTAGTGGCTTCTTCCGCTGACTTGCCCCTTTGGAAGTAGGAGCTCCTACTTCCATGGGCATTATTCCTCCCCGGGACCTACAGCCAAGTGTGGCCGGGGGACAGTGACATGTGGCCGGATAGGCCAAGTGGCTTCTCCCGCTGACTTGCCCCTTTGGAAGTAGGAGCTCCTACTTCCATGGGCATTATTCCTCCCCGGGACCTACTGCCAAGTGTGGCCGGGGAACAGTGACTCTTGGCCGGGTAGGCCAAGTGGCTTCTCCCGCTGACTTTCCCCTTTGGAAGTAGGAGCTCCTACTTCCATGGGCATTATTCCTCCCCGGGACCTACTGCCAAGTGTGGCCGGGGAACAGTGACTCTTGGCCGGGTAGGCCAAGTGGCTTCTCCCGCTGACTTGCCCTTTGGAAGTAGGAGCTCTTACTCCCATGGGCAGTATACCTCTCGGGGACTTAGAGCCAAGTGTCTTCACCCTTTTTAGGTAGTAGCTCCTACTTCCATGGGCATTATTCCTCCCCGGGACCTACTGCCAAGTGTAGCCGGGGAACAGTGACTCTTGGCCGGATAGAACTAGTGGCTTCTCCCGCTGACTTGCCCCTTTGGAAGTAGGAGCTCCTACTTCCATGGGCATTATTCCTCCCCGGGACCTACTGCCAAGAGTGGCCGGGGAACAGTGACTCTTGGCCGGATAGGCCAAGTGGCTTCTCCCGCTGACTTGCCCCTTTGGAAGAAGGAGCTCCTACTTCCATGGGCATTATTCCTCCCCGGGACCTACTGCCAAGTAAGGCCGGGGAACAGTGACTCTTGGCCGGATAGAACTAGTGGCTTCTTCCGCTGACTTGCCCCTTTGGAAGTAGGAGCTCCTACTTCCATGGGCATTATTCCTCCCCGGGACCTACAGCCAAGCTTGGCCGGGGGACAGTGACATGTGGCCGGATAGGCCAAGTGGCTTCTCCCGCTGACTTGCCCCTTTGGAGGTAGGAGCTCTTACTTCCATGGGCATTATTCCTCTCCGGGACCTACAGCCAAGTGTGGCCGGGGAACAGTGAAACTTGGCCGGATAGGCCAAGTGGCTGCTCCCGCTGACTTGCCCCTTTGGAAGTAGGAGCTCCTACTTCCATGGGCATTATTCCTCCCCGGGACCTATAGCCAAGTGTGGCCGGGGGACAGTGACATGTGGCCGGATAGGCCGAGCGGCTTCTCCCGCTGACGTCATCGCTTTGGAAGTAGGAGCTCCTACTTCCATGGGCTTGTTCCTCCCCGGGACTTGCCGCCAAGTCTGGCCGGGGGACAGTGACATGTGGCCGGATAGGCCAACTGGCTGCTCCCGCTGAGCCCCTACTTCCATGGGCTTGTTCGTCCCCCGGGACTTGCCGCCAAGTCTGGCCGGGGAACAGTGACATGCCGCCGGATTCGGCCGAGCGGCTGCTCCCGCTGACGTCATCGCTTTGGAAGTAGGAGCTCCTACTTCCATGGGCTTGTTCCTCCCCGGGACTTGCCGCCAAGTCTGGCCGGGGGACAGTGACATGTGGCCGGATAGGCCAACTGGCTGCTCCCGCTGAGCCCCTACTTCCATGGGCTTGTTCGTCCCCCGGGACTTGCCGCCAAGTCTGGCCGGGGAACAGTGACATGCCGCCGGATACGGCCGAGCGGCTGCTCCCGCTGACGTCATCGCTTTGGAAGTAGGAGCTCCTACTTCCATGGGCTTGTTCCTCCCCGGGACTTGCCGCCAAGTCTGGCCGGGGGACAGTGACATGTGGCCGGATAGGCCAACTGGCTGCTCCCGCTGAGCCCCTACTTCCATGGGCTTGTTCGTCCCCGGGACTTGCCGCCAAGTCTGGCCGGGGAACAGTGACATGCCGCCGGATACGGCCGAGCGGCTGCTCCCGCTGACGTCATCGCTTTGGAAGTCGGAGCTCCTACTTCCATGGGCTTGTTCCTCCCCGGGACTTGCCGCCAAGTCTGGCCGGGGGACAGTGACATGTGGCCGGATAGGCCAACTGGCTGCTCCCGCTGAGCCCCTACTTCCATGGGCTTGTTCGTCCCCGGGACTTGCCGCCAAGTCTGGCCGGGGAACAGTGACATGCCGCCGGATACGGCCGAGCGGCTGCTCCCGCTGACGTCATCGCTTTGGAAGTCGGAGCTCCTACTTCCATGGGCTTGTTCCTCCCCGGGACTTGCCGCCAAGTCTGGCC
>NW_027285540.1:0-27500 GCF_040894005.1 Engystomops pustulosus | reverse complement strand
ACTACTGGCAGGATCAACCAGGTAGCCGAGCTCTGAGGGGTAGACTCTTGGAGTCAGGCTCCGTGAGCTAATGGGAACGCTCGTTGCTGCTGCTGCTACCGCAGCGCTTCTCCGCCGCCGGAGAAGACCTCGCAGACAACATTGGATGGAGCTTAGGGCAGGGGGGCAAGAAAGATGCTCTCGGTCCCTTCCAAGGACCCGAAAAAGCCTTCCCTTCCCCTCCCTCTCGCAGTCGCTGGCTTTCCCCACTCAGTTCAGCCAAGAAGTGGCGCTCGACTCTCACCTCCATCAGCACCTCCGAAGCTCGGACAGCTCCTGTAGGCTGCGCATAGAAGGAAAGCATTGGACGCTCAACTTCAGCACCTCGAGTGTCGGACAGCTCCACCACCACCTCTCCACACTGTTAAGCGAGAGAGACGATAGGAGCCGTCGCGACGTACCCATGCAGCGCCGCCCGCCAACGCACAGAGGAGCGGAGGGGATCGGGCGCCAGGTCCGGGGGAAGGCTGGGAGGGAAGCTACGGCGCTGCTACCCAGCTTTCAACCCTGCGGGACCGGTGCTCCGCTCCTATCGCTCCGGCGAACAGGGTCCGCTACGCTTTCAACACCAGCGCCCGGCAGAGGGCTTGGAGAAGGCTCGCGCGGATCCTCGGTTCGGATCGCCTGGCTTCGCGGGAGCGGCCTTCGGCTAGGGCCGACGACGGCCGGACCGAGCAGATTTGGACCGGGGTGCGGGGCGAGTACCTGCCTCTCTCACGAAGGGAGTGTCACCGGTAAGAAGCCTCTTCCCACGTCTGCTTGCCGACTTACGCTCGCCCCGACGAGAGGCCCAACCGAAAGAGTGGAAAGGGGCAGAGATTTCCAGGGTCGCCCCACCAGGGATGCAATACCCCAGTGCAGACAGTCGGCCCTGCCCCGAACCTACTCGGTGGTTTGAAGGTTAACCTCTTGGGGAAAAGCAGCGATTCGCCTCGCGGTGCGTGCCTCCGCGGATCTAAACCCCCTCGATCGATGTGGGGCCAGAGGACCCCTTTTCCCCGTACGAAACTGTCAGCTCACCATGGGCTCGACGTCCGTGGGTCGGGGAGTTGAGCGCTTACGCGCGGCGGGACCTTATAACCTGCAGCGGCTGAGGAGCGAAGATTTCCAGGGTGGGCCCCCGGGGATGCCATACCCCGAGCAGCCTGTCGGCCCCGCTCCTAGCACGCTGGCAAGCAATGGAGTCTTCCCCGCGGCAGCCACCGCCCTCGCCCTAGCCTCGCCGTCGGTCGATGAAGAACGTCGTTCGCCCTCCTCTGGCTCGGGATTTGGAAACGGCCTGGCCTTCGCCTACTCCGTCGGGCAACTGCCTTCCGCCAGCCCCTTCCCTCGAATCCCCTTCTTCCATTTTAGACCCGATCAGGGGATTGGTCAGCCCAGCCCTGGGGTAAGAAGAGGGGTTGGGGTCGGTTCGGCTTCGGGTGCCCCGCTCGGCCAAAGTTTCCCCTCGCTTTGGAAGCACGCGAGGTCGCGGAGGGTGTCGGGGTTATTTTTTCGGCTCCCTGGCTTCGCGGGAGCGGCCTTCGGCTAGGGCCGAGGCCGTCCGGCCCGCGCAGATTTGGACCGGGGTCCGGGGCGAGTACCTGCCTCTCTCACGAAGGGAGTGTCACCGGTAAGAAGCCTCTTCCCACGTCTGCTTGCCGACTTACGCTCGCCCCGACGAGAGGCCCAACCGAAAGAGTGGAAAGGGGCAGAGATTTCCAGGGTCGCCCCACCAGGGATGCAATACCCCAGTGCAGACTGTCGGCCCTGCCCCGAACCTACTCGGTGGTTTGAAGGTTAACCTCTTGGGGAAAAGCAGCGATTCGCCTCGCGGTGCGTGCCTCCGCGGATCTAAACCCCCTCGATCGATGTGGGGCCAGAGGACCCCTTTTCCCCGTACGAAACGGCCGGCTCACCATGGGCTCGACATCCGTGGGTCGGAGAGTTGAGCGCTTACGCGCGGCGGGACCTTATAACCTGCAGCGGCTGAGGAGCGAAGATTTCCAGGGTGGGCCCCCGGGGATGCCATACCCCGAGCAGCCAGTCGGCCCCGCTCCTAGCGCGCTGACGAGCAATGGAGTCTTCCCCGCGGCAGCCACCGCCCTCGCCTCGCCGTCGGTCGATGAAGAGCCGAGTTCGCCCTCCTCTGCTCGGGACTCGGAAACGGCCTGGCCTTCGCCTACTCCGTCGGGCAACTGCCTTCCGCCAGCCCCTTCCCTCGAATCCCCTTCTTCCATTTTAGACCCGATCAGGGGATTGGTCAGCCCAGCCCTGGGGTAGGAAGAGGGGTTGGGGTCGGTTCGGCTTCCGGTGCCCCCGCTCGGCCAAAGGTCCCCTCGCTTTGGAAGCAGAGGGTGCCGGGGTTATTTTCGGCTTGACGCCTAGTCCGGTCCCTGCCGGTTCCCGTGGAGGCCCGCGGTCAAAACCAGCTCCCCGGCTGTCGGAGCCGGAGCCCCGCAGCCCGAGCGGACGCACCGAGTCCCTCATGTAAGGGATAGCCGCCCCTACGGAACGGCCCGGACTGGGACCAGGCACCCCCAGGCGCCGAAGGGGTGGGTCGGCCGTGTTGCCGAAGCTTAGCCGGCGCTGATGACCGCAGCCCCTAACGATGCCCACAGGCGGGGGAGCCAAGGAGGGCACTAGGAAGACGTGGCGGGGTCGGACGGCTCAATTTCCAGGGTGGGACCCCGGGGGTTCAGTACCCCGGGCATCCGGTCGGTTTCGCCGGCGCGACCCCAAGCCTTCCACGGCCCCCTTCGTGGGTGCAGGGATACCGTGCAGGGTGCAGGCTTAGACGCCAATTCCCCAGAAGTTTTAGGGATAGGGTTTGTCCGGGCGCCACCGCAGCGACAACCTCGCAAGAAGCTCTCTTCCACAAAAGCACGGGCAACGTTCGTGTGCGAGTGTTGGTCTCCCATGGTCTACCGACTCCCCCGGGCGGCCCAAGCGTTACGCCCACGGCCGGGCCCTCGAGCAGGCGCACCCCTGGTGCCTCTCGTAAGGGAAGGCTACGGTCCTCAACCCCTCGTATGGCGGGGAGGGCGCATTTGAAACGCTAAAGGACGAGCCCTGTTCGGGACCTGGCGGGGATCCGCGGATTGGCGAGAGGGATGGGTCTGCCGTTGGTCAGAGGGGACGCACCCCTGGGACGCAGTTTGGCATTAGCGACCGATGGCCCATCTACGACCATGTACTCCGGGAGCGCCAAGGAGGACGCGGGTGGGCTTTGGGGGCAGACTCAATTTCCAGGGTCTGGGCGCCGGGGGTGCAATACCCTTAAGCGCTCATGTCGGTTTCGTCTGCCGCCCGCCTCTGGCCCGGCTCCTAGTGACGGGTGCTGTGAACGTGCGATCGTGCTTGCGGTTGAAGAGTTCAAAGGCTACCGCTGGGGATAACACGCCCGGGGAATTTAGAAACCCCCCCCTCCGCTACAATCTCTGCTTCTGCCGGACTCGGAGGGGAGCCGCCCCGGGGGCGACCGCTCCCTCTCCTCTTCCGCGGCGTGCCGCGCGCTTCGCCGTCAGCAGCGGAGCGAACCTTTTTCTCGGTCCGCAGCTCTTCAGGCGTAGGCGGGCAGCGCTAACAGGGTACACTGGGGACCACTCGACCGCAACCGCTCCTCCGACCGACGAGCATACCTACCGCGGATACGCCACGGTGGGTCTAAGCCTCGTCGCCGCCGCGAGGAGCAGGCGGGAGCCGTCCCTTTTCGTGCTGCGGAAATAAACCGTGGACACAGAGGTGTGTCTGCGCTCTCCGACCGGGCGGGGGGCGATTGGACTTGCCCGAGGGACACTAGGCGAGGCGCTGCCGCGGGAGCCGGAGCTCCGCGCTGGACGCTGCCGCCGCCAACGCCGCCGCCCCCCACCCACGGTACGGTGGAGTACGCCCGTTCCATACGCTTCGTAGCAAACCTCAGCCGAAGCAGAGAGTCCTACCGCTGTGGCAGGAGCGGGGCCGTGCGAGGACCACACTGGCACCGCGCTACACAACCTTAGGCAGAGGACGACAGCCGCTCACGGGGAGCGGGGGATTGATGCGCGACCAAGACTGAGGCTAAGGAACGCTTTACCATAAACCGGCCGGGGCCAATACCCCTGACCGAGCAAAGTGCCCTGCCCCGCCGGATCGCGCTGTGTCAGATCGATCAAAAGAGCGGAGAGCCGAGACTCTACCGCTGGGAGTTTGTGGAGAACGGCCTGGCTTGCGTCCCGTCCTCCCGCCCTCGACCTCACATGGCTAGCCTCACCCGCCGGGAGCCACCCCATTGGGGACCGTAGGGCGGAGAAGGGGTCTCCGCGTCCGGAATTTACTTGTGGAGAACGGCCTGGCTTACGTCCCGTCCTCCCGCCCTCGACCTCACATGGCTAGCCTCACCCGCCGGGCGCCACCCCATTGGGGACCGTAGGGCGGAGAAGGGGTCTCCGCGTCCGGAATTTACTTGTGGAGAACGGCCTGGCTTACGTCCCGTCCTCCCGCCCTCGACCTCACATGGCTAGCCTCACCCGCCGGGCGCCACCCCATTGGGGACCGTAGGGCGGAGAAGGGGTCTCCGCGTACGGAATTTCTTGTGGAGAACGGCCTGGCTTACGTCCCGTCCTCCCATGGCTAGCCTCACCCGCCGGGCGCCACCCCATTGGGGACCGTAGGGCGGAGAAGGGGTCTCCGCGTCCGGAATTTCTTGTGGAGAACGGCCTGGCTTACGTCCCGTCCTCCCGCCCTCGACCTCACATGGCTAGCCTACCCCGCCGGGCGCCGCTCCATTGGGGATACGGTACGGCAAAGCGCGACGCCGCACGATGCCAACACTTTGTGCAAAAACCTGGCAGAGTCGACCAAAACCTCGCTTCTTTGACCGGTATTTTTGATGCTTTTCTCTGCCGCCGAAGGTGCACTGAGGGTCGGATCGCCCAAAATTTTTACCGGTCGTTTTGGTCTGCGGTTCTTCCGAGAGGTGCCCGCCTGACAGTTCTTTTTCAGCAGCCTCCGAAAGGCCATCCAGCGGGCAAGCCAGGGGTTGGCAGCCGCCGGCGGTGAGCCTTCCCCGGCCGGGGCAGACGGCTCCGACCGCAAAATTTTTCGACTTTCGCCGAGGCCAAAACCCCATGCACTTTTAAAGCCTGCCCGCAGCGCCGTCTCCTGTCAGACGTCCCTTGCCGCCTGCGGTGGTCCTCGCCCGGCAGAGAGAAGCCGGAGTCGCCCCCTCTCCGGTTCTTTTTCACCATTCCGGAGCTCTGAAATCTGCCGGACACCGAGTGACCGAGGACGCTTCCAGGAGGGCGGCAGCGAGAGGCAGAGTGCCACCGGTCGGGTCGCCGGTTCTCCCACACTTTGAAAATTTTTCGCTTGTTCTGGTGGGATGGAGAGAGAGCGTGGCTTATGCGCCCTCTGCCCCGCGGTCCGCCCTGGCTGGCCTTACGCCGGTGGTTCGCCAGGCCACCGGCACCTTGTACGGCGGGGACGGCGTGGCTTATGCGCCCGTCAACCCACCTACTCGCCCCGGCTAGCCTTTTACCCGGAGGGCGCCACGCTCCGGGTACCAGTGAGCGGCACGAACCCAGTCATACCATGCCGCTCACCTCGCGCCCTCTCCGGCCTCCGCCGCGGAGACCTCCCGCTAGGACCTGCGGGGGGCGATTTCTGCCAAAATCTACAAAGTCCCCGATGGTTAAGGACGTAGACTGTTGAGCGGGACCTACACACTCTTGTAGCCGATGGGGCTCGCCATTTCCCGCAGAAAATGGACCACCTCCCGCAGAGGAACATGAAATGCCCCTTCCCGCGGGACCCGAAGGACCGCTCTGTCCGAGCAGGCCTCCAGGACCACGGCACGCAAAAGCGACTCAGTCCCGCTGGCATTACGGATCTGACTTTGTGCAAAAACCAGGCAGAGTCGACCAAAACCTCCCTTCTTTGACCGGTGTTTTTGTTGCTTTTCTCTGCCGCCGAAGGTGCACTGAGGGTCGGATCGCCCAAAATTTTTACCGGTCGTTTTGGTCTGCGGTTCTTCCGAGAGGTGCCCGCCTGACAGTTCTTTTTCAGCAGCCTCCGAAAGGGCATCCAGCGGGCAAGCCAGGGGTTGGCAGCCGCCGGCGGTGAGCCTTCCCCGGCCGGGGCAGACAGCTCCGACCGCAAAATTTTTTCGACTTTCGCCGAGGCCAAAACCCCATGCACTTTTAAAGCCTGCCCGCAGCGCCGTCTCCTGGCAGACGTCCCTTGCCGCCTGCGGTGGTCCTCGCCCGGCAGAGAGAAGCCGGATTCGCCCTCTCACCGGTTCTTTTTCACCATTCCGGAGCTCTGAAATCTGCCGGACACCGAGTGACCGAGGACGCTTCCAGGAGGGCGGCAGCGAGAGGCAGAGTGCCACCGGTCGGGAAGCCGGTTCTCCCACACTTTGAAATTTTTTCGCTTGTTCTGGTGGGATGGAGAGAGAGCGTGGCTTATGCGCCCTCTGCCCCGCGGTACGCCCTTGGCTAGCCTTACGCCGGTGGTTCGCCAGGCCACCGGCACCTTGTACAGCGGGGACGGCGTGGCTTATGCGCCCTCTGCCCCGCGGTACGCCCTTGGCTAGCCTTACGCCGGTGGTTCGCCAGGCCACCGGCACCTTGTACGGCGGGGACGGCGTTGCTTATGCGCCCGTCAATCCACCTACTCGCCCCGGCTAGCCTTTTACCCGGAGGGCGCCACGCTCCGGGTAGCAGTGAGCGGCACGAGCCCAGTCATACCATGCCGCTCACCTCGCACCTTTTCCGGCCTCCGCCGCGGAGACCTCCCGCTCTGTTCTGCGGAGAGCGATTTTGGGCAAAATCTACAAAGTCCCCGATGGTTAAGGACGTAGACTGTTGAGCGGGACCTACACACTCTTGTAGCCGAAGGGGCTCGCCATTTCCCGCAGAAAATGGATCACCTCCCGCAGAGGAACATGAAATGCCCCTTCCCGCGGGACCCGAAGGACCACTCTGTCCGAGCAGGCTTCCAGGACCACGGCACGCAAGAGCGACTCAGTCCCGCTGGCATTACGGATCTGACTTAGTGCAAAAACCTGGCAGAGTCGACCAAAACTCCCCTTCTCTGACCGGTATTTTTGTTGCTTTTCTCTGCCGCCGAAGGTGCACTGAGGGTCGGATCGCCCAAAATTTTTACCGGTCGTTTTGGTCTGCGGTTCTTCCGAGAGGTGCCCGCCTGACAGTTCTTTTTCAGCAGCCTCCGAAAGGGCATCCAGCGGGCAAGCCAGGGGTTGGCAGCCGCCGGCGGTGAGCCTTCCCCGGCCGGGGCAGACAGCTCCGACCGCAAAATTTTTTCGACTTTCGCCGAGGCCAAAACCCCATGCACTTTTAAAGCCTGCCCGCAGCGCCGTCTCCTGTCAGACGTCCCTTGCCGCCTGCGGTGGTCCTCGCCCGGCAGAGAGAAGCCGGTTTCGCCCTCTCACCGGTTCTTTTTCACCATTCCGGAGCTCTGAAATCTGCCGGACACCGAGTGACCGAGGACGCTTCCAGGAGGGCGGCAGCGAGAGGCAGAGTGCCACCGGTCGGGTCGCCGGTTCTCCCACACTTTGAAAATTTTTCGCTTGTTCTGGTGGGATGGAGAGAGAGCGTGGCTTATGCGCCCTCTGCCCCGCGGTCCGCCCTGGCTGGCCTTACGCCGGTGGTTCGCCAGGCCACCGGCACCTTGTACGGCGGGGACGGCGTGGCTTATGCGCCCGTCAACCCACCTACTCGCCCCGGCTAGCCTTTTACCCGGAGGGCGCCACGCTCCGGGTACCAGTGAGCGGCACGAACCCAGTCATACCATGCCGCTCACCTCGCGCCCTCTCCGGCCTCCGCCGCGGAGACCTCCCGCTAGGACCTGCGGGGGGCGATTTCTGCCAAAATCTACAAAGTCCCCGATGGTTAAGGACGTAGACTGTTGAGCGGGACCTACACACTCTTGTAGCCGATGGGGCTCGCCATTTCCCGCAGAAAATGGACCACCTCCCGCAGAGGAACATGAAATGCCCCTTCCCGCGGGACCCGAAGGACCGCTCTGTCCGAGCAGGCCTCCAGGACCACGGCACGCAAAAGCGACTCAGTCCCGCTGGCATTACGGATCTGACTTAGTGCAAAAACCAGGCAGAGTCGACCAAAACCTCCCTTCTTTGACCGGTGTTTTTGTTGCTTTTCTCTGCCGCCGAAGGTGCACTGAGGGTCGGATCGCCCAAAATTTTTACCGGTCGTTTTGGTCTGCGGTTCTTCCGAGAGGTGCCCGCCTGACAGTTCTTTTTCAGCAGCCTCCGAAAGGGCATCCAGCGGGCAAGCCAGGGGTTGGCAGCCGCCGGCGGTGAGCCTTCCCCGGCCGGGGCAGACAGCTCCGACCGCAAAATTTTTTCGACTTTCGCCGAGGCCAAAACCCCATGCACTTTTAAAGCCTGCCCGCAGCGCCGTCTCCTGGCAGACGTCCCTTGCCGCCTGCGGTGGTCCTCGCCCGGCAGAGAGAAGCCGGATTCGCCCTCTCACCGGTTCTTTTTCACCATTCCGGAGCTCTGAAATCTGCCGGACACCGAGTGACCGAGGACGCTTCCAGGAGGGCGGCAGCGAGAGGCAGAGTGCCACCGGTCGGGAAGCCGGTTCTCCCACACTTTGAAATTTTTTCGCTTGTTCTGGTGGGATGGAGAGAGAGCGTGGCTTATGCGCCCTCTGCCCCGCGGTACGCCCTTGGCTAGCCTTACGCCGGTGGTTCGCCAGGCCACCGGCACCTTGTACAGCGGGGACGGCGTGGCTTATGCGCCCTCTGCCCCGCGGTACGCCCTTGGCTAGCCTTACGCCGGTGGTTCGCCAGGCCACCGGCACCTTGTACGGCGGGGACGGCGTTGCTTATGCGCCCGTCAATCCACCTACTCGCCCCGGCTAGCCTTTTACCCGGAGGGCGCCACGCTCCGGGTAGCAGTGAGCGGCACGAGCCCAGTCATACCATGCCGCTCACCTCGCACCTTTTCCGGCCTCCGCCGCGGAGACCTCCCGCTCTGTTCTGCGGAGAGCGATTTTGGGCAAAATCTACAAAGTCCCCGATGGTTAAGGACGTAGACTGTTGAGCGGGACCTACACACTCTTGTAGCCGAAGGGGCTCGCCATTTCCCGCAGAAAATGGATCACCTCCCGCAGAGGAACATGAAATGCCCCTTCCCGCGGGACCCGAAGGACCACTCTGTCCGAGCAGGCTTCCAGGACCACGGCACGCAAGAGCGACTCAGTCCCGCTGGCATTACGGATCTGACTTAGTGCAAAAACCTGGCAGAGTCGACCAAAACTCCCCTTCTCTGACCGGTATTTTTGTTGCTTTTCTCTGCCGCCGAAGGTGCACTACGGGTCGGATCGCCCAAAATTTTTACCGGTCGTTTTGGTCTGCGGTTCTTCCGAGAGGTGCCCGCCTGACAGTTCTTTTTCAGCAGCCTCCGAAAGGCCATCCAGCGGGCAAGCCAGGGGTTGGCAGCCGCCGGAGGTGAGCCTTCCCCGGCCGGGGCAGACAGCTCCGACCGCATAATTTTTTCGACTTTCTCCGAGGCCAAAACCCCATGCACTTTTAAAGCCTGCCCGCAGCGCCGTCTCCTGTCAGACGTCCCCGCCGCCTGCGGTGGTCCTCGCCCGGCAGAGAGAAGCCGGAGTCGCCCTCTCTCCGGTTCTTTTTCACCATTCCGGAGCTCTTAAATCTGCCGTACTCCGAGTGACCGAGGACGCTTCCAGGACGGCGGCAGCGAGAGGCAGAGTGCAACCGGTCGGGAAGCCGGTTCTCCCACACTTTGAAAATTTTTCGCTTGTGCTGGTGGGATGGAGAGAGAGCGTGGCTTATGCGCCCTCTGCCCCGCGGTACGCCCTTGGCTAGCCTTACGCCGGTGGTTCGCCAGGCCACCGGCACCTTGTACGGCGGGGACGGCGTTGCTTATGCGCCCGTCATCCCACCTACTCGCCCCGGCTAGCCTTTTACCCGGAGGGCGCCACGCTCCGGGTAGCAGTGAGCGGCACGAGCCCAGTCATACCATGCCGCTCACCTCGCACCTTTTCCGGCCTCCGCCGCGGAGACCTCACGCTCTGTTCTGCGGAGAGCGATTTTGGGCAAAATCTACAAAGTCCCCGATGGTTAAGGACGTAGACTGTTGAGCGGGACCTACACACTCTTGTAGCCGAAGGGGCTCGCCATTTCCCGCAGAAAATGGATCACCTCCCGCAGAGGAACATGAAATGCCCCTTCCCGCGGGACCCGCAGGACCGCTCTGTCCGAGCAGGCCTCCAGGACCACGGCACGCAAAAGCGACTCAGTCCCGCTGGCATTACGGATCTGACTTAGTGCAAAAACCTGGCAGAGTCGACCAAAACTCCCCTTCTCTGACCGGTATTTTTGTTGCTTTTCTCTGCCGCCGAAGGTGCACTACGGGTCGGATCGCCCAAAATTTTTACCGGTCGTTTTGGTCTGCGGTTCTTCCGAGAGGTGCCCGCCTGACAGTTCTTTTTCAGAAGCCTCCGAAAGGGCATCCAGCGGGCAAGCCAGGGGTTGGCAGCCGCCGGCGGTGAGCCTTCCCCGGCCGGGGCAGAAAGCTCCGACCGCATAATTTTTCGACTTTTGCCGAGGCCAAAACCCCATGCACTTTTAAAGCCTGCCCGCAGCGCCGTCTCCTGTCAGACGTCCCCGCCGCCTGCGGTGGTCCTCGCCCGGCAGAGAGAAGCCGGAGTCGCCCTCTCTCCGGTTCTTTTTCACCATTCCGGAGCTCTTAAATCTGCCGTACTCCGAGTGACCGAGGACGCTTCCAGGAGGGCGGCAGCGAGAGGCAGAGTGCCACCGGTCGGGAAGCCGGTTCTCCCACACTTTGAAAATATTTCGCTTGTGCTGGTGGGATGGAGAGAGAGCGTGGCTTATGCGCCCTCTGCCCCGCGGTACGCCCTGGCTAGCCTTACGCCGTTGGTTCGCCAGGCCACCGGCACCTTGTACGGCGGGGACGGCGTTGCTTATGCGCCCGTCATCCCACCTACTCGCCCCGGCTAGCCTTTTACCCGGAGGGCGCCACGCTCCGGGTAGCAGTGAGCGGCACGAGCCCAGTCATACCATGCCGCTCACCTCGCACCTTTTCCGGCCTCCGCCGCGGAGACCTCACGCTCTGTTCTGCGGAGAGCGATTTTGGGCAAAATCTACAAAGTCCCCGATGGTTAAGGACGTAGACTGTTGAGCGGGACCTACACACTCTTGTAGCCGAAGGGGCTCGCCATTTCCCGCAGAAAATGGATCACCTCCCGCAGAGGAACATGAAATGCCCCTTCCCGCGGGACCCGAAGGACCGCTCTGTCCGAGCAGGCCTCCAGGACCACGGCACGCAAAAGCGACTCAGTCCCGCTGGCATTACGGATCTGACTTAGTGCAAAAACCTGGCAGAGTCGACCAAAACTCCCCTTCTCTGACCGGTATTTTTGTTGCTTTTCTCTGCCGCCGAAGGTGCACTACGGGTCGGATCGCCCAAAATTTTTACCGGTCGTTTTGGTCTGCGGTTCTTCCGAGAGGTGCCCGCCTGACTGTTCTTTTTCAGCAGCCTCCGAAAGGGCATCCAGCGGGCAAGCCAGGGGTTGGCAGCCGCCGGCGGTGAGCCTTCCCCGGCCGGGGCAGAAAGCTCCGACCGCATAATTTTTTCGACTTTCGCCGAGGCCAAAAGCCCAGGCACTTAGAAAGCCTGCCCGCAGCGCCGCCTCCTGTCAGAGGTCCCCGCCGCCTGCGGTGGTCCTCGCCCGGCAGAGAGAAGCCGGAGTCGCCCTCTCTCCGGTTCTTTTTCACCATTCCGGAGCTCTTAAATCTGCCGTACTCCGAGTGACCGAGGACGCTTCCAGGAGGGCGGCAGAGAGAGGCAGAGTGCCACCGGTCGGGAAGCCGGTTCTCCCACACTTTGAAAATTTTTCGCTTGTGCTGGTGGGATGGAGAGAGAGCGTGGCTTATGCGCCCTCTGCCCCGCGGTACGCCCTGGCTAGCCTTACGCCGGTGGTTCGCCAGGCCACCGGCACCTTGTACGGCGGGGACGGCGTTGCTTATGCGCCCGTCAACCCACCTACTCGCCCCGGCTAGCTTTTTACCCGGAGGGCGCCACGCTCCGGGTAGCAGTGAGCGGCACGAGCCCAGTCATACCATGCCGCTCACCTCGCACCTTTTCCGGCCTCCGCCGCGGAGACCTCACGCTCTGTTCTGCGGAGAGCGATTTTGGGCAAAATCTACAAAGTCCCCGATGGTTAAGGACGTAGACTGTTGAGCGGGACCTACACACTCTTGTAGCCGAAGGGGCTCGCCATTTCCCGCAGAAAATGGATCACCTCCCGCAGAGGAACATGAAATGCCCCTTCCCGCGGGACCCGAAGGACCGCTCTGTCCGAGCAGGCCTCCAGGACCACGGCACGCAAAAGCGACTCAGTCCCGCTGGCATTACGGATCTGACTTAGTGCAAAAACCTGGCAGAGTCGACCAAAACTCCCCTTCTCTGACCGGTATTTTTGCTGCTTTTCTCTGCCGCCGAAGGTGCACTACGTGTCGGATCGCCCAAAATTTTTACCGGTCGTTTTGGTCTGCGGTTCTTCCGAGAGGTGCCCGCCTGACAGTTCTTTTTCAGCAGCCTCCGAAAGGGCATCCAGCGGGCAAGCCAGGGGTTGGCAGCCGCCGGCGGTGAGCCTTCCCCGGCCGGGGCAGACAGCTCCGACCGCATAATTTTTTCGAACTTCTCCGAGGTCAAAATCCCAGGCACTCCGACGGAAGGTCCGCCGCGCGTCTCCCGTCTGACGTCCCCGCCGCTCGCGGTGGTCCTCGCCCGGCAGGGAGCTGCCGGATTCGCCCTCTTACCGGTTCTTTTTCACCTTTCCGGAGCTCTGATATCTGCCGCACACACAGTGACCGAGGACGCTTCCAGGAGGGCGGCAGCGAGAGGCAGAGTGCCACCGGGCGGGTCCTCGGTTCTCCCACACTTAGAAAATTTTTGCGCTTGTGCTGGTGCGAGGACGTAGGTCTATCGACCGGGGCAAGCCTGGAGGGCGGTAGCCGGGATTGGCGCCCTATTCCCGGCTAGCTCTCGGAGGCTTCACCCGGTTGGAGGTTGGAGCTCCGACTTCCATGGGCATGTTCCTCACCGGGACCTACGACCAAGTGTGGCCGAGGGACAGTGACACATTCCCGGGTAGCCTGAGTGGCTGCTCCCGCTGAGCTACTTCCATGGGCACTATTCCTCCCCGGGACTTGCCGCCAAGTCTTGGCCGGGGGACAGTGACACATTCCCGGGTAGCCTGAGTGGCTGCTCCCGCTGAGCTCTTACTTCCATGGGCATGTTCCTCACCGGGACATACTACCAAGTGTGGCCGGGTTTCGAGCTCCAAACTCGGCTTGCACTTGGTCGCTTGGGGGGTCCCCTCCGCTCCGGGAAGGGCGCCCTCCAGCGGGCAGACGAGGGTACTTCTAGTCTGCCCGAGCTCCATGGGGCCCCTCTCGCCCCTAGGCTCCCCGCCCAGGGTTCCAGGGTCCCGGATAAAGCCACCCTGCCGAGTTCGGTATAGGGTACCGGGCCTGGCTGGAATCACGCCGGGATCGGTGAGACCTCCTCGGCCGCGGCTCAGCCTCCAAACTCCCTTTCGCGGTTCTCTTCCCTTCAACTTCCATGGGCATGTTCCACACCGGGACCTCCGACCAAGTGTGGCCGGGGAACAGTCACCCATGCCCGGGTAGCCTCAGCGGCTGCTCCCGCTGAGGTCAACTTGGAGGTTGGAGCTCCGACTTCCATGGGCACTATTCCTCCCCGGGACCTGCCGCCAAGTCTGGCCGGGGGACAGTGACACATTCCCGGGTAGCCCTGAGCGGCTGCTCCCGCTGAACTCTTACTTCCATGGGCATGTTCCTCATCAGGAACCAACGACCAAGTGTGGCCCAGGGACAGTGACACATTCCCGGGTAGCCTGAGTGGCTGCTCCCGCTGAGCTACTTCCATGAGCACTATTCCTCCCCGGGACCTGCCGCCAAGTCTGGCCGGGGGACAGTGACACATTCCCGGGTAGCCTGAGCGGCTGCTCCCGCTGAGCTACTTCCATGGGCACTATTCCTCCCCGGGACTTGCCGCCAAGTCTTGGCCGGGGGACAGTGACACATTGCCGGGTAGCCTGAGTGGCTGCTCCCGCTGAGCTCTTACTTCCATGGGCATGTTCCTCACCGGGACATACTACCAAGTGTGGCCGGGTTTCGAGCTCCAAACTCGGCTTGCACTTGGTCGCTTGGGGGGTCCCCTCCGCTCCGGGAAGGGCGCCCTCCAGCGGGCAGACGAGGGTACTTCTAGTCTGCCCGAGCTCCATGGGGCCCCTCTCGCCCCTAGGCTCCCCGCCCAGGGTTCCAGGGTCCCGGATAAAGCCACCCTGCCGAGTTCGGTATAGGGTACCGGGCCTGGCTGGAATCACGCCGGGATCGGTGAGACCTCCTCGGCCGCGGCTCAGCCTCCAAACTCCCTTTCGCGGTTCTCTTCCCTTCAACTTCCATGGGCATGTTCCACACCGGGACCTCCGACCAAGTGTGGCCGGGGAACAGTCACCCATGCCCGGGTAGCCTCAGCGGCTGCTCCCGCTGAGGTCAACTTGGAGGTTGGAGCTCCGACTTCCATGGGCACTATTCCTCCCCGGGACCTGCCGCCAAGTCTGGCCGGGGGACAGTGACACATTCCCGGGTAGCCCTGAGCGGCTGCTCCCGCTGAACTCTTACTTCCATGGGCATGTTCCTCATCAGGAACCAACGACCAAGTGTGGCCCAGGGACAGTGACACATTCCCGGGTAGCCTGAGTGGCTGCTCCCGCTGAGCTACTTCCATGAGCACTATTCCTCCCCGGGACCTGCCGCCAAGTCTGGCCGGGGGACAGTGACACATTCCCGGGTAGCCTGAGCGGCTGCTCCCGCTGAGCTACTTCCATGGGCACTATTCCTCCCGGGACTTGCCGCCAAGTCTTGGCCGGGGGACAGTGACACATTGCCGGGTAGCCTGAGTGGCTGCTCCCGCTGAGCTCTTACTTCCATGGGCATGTTCCTCACCGGGACATACTACCAAGTGTGGCCGGGTTTCGAGCTCCAAACTCGGCTTGCACTTGGTCGCTTGGGGGTCCCCTCCGCTCCGGGAAGGGCGCCCTCCAGCGGGCAGACGAGGGTACTTCTAGTCTGCCCGAGCTCCATGGGGCCCCTCTCGCCCCTAGGCTCCCCGCCCAGGGTTCCAGGGTCCCGGATACAGCCACCCTGCCGAGTTCGGTATAGGGTACCGGGCCTGGCTGGAATCACGCCGGGATCGGTGAGACCTCCTCGGCCGCGGCTCAGCCTCCAAACTCCCTTTCGCGGTTCTCTTCCCTTCAACTTCCATGGGCATGTTCCACACCGGGACCTCCGACCAAGTGTGGCCGGGGAACAGTCGCCCATGCCCGGGTAGCCTCAGCAAGTGCTCCCGCTGAGGTCAACTTGGAGGTTGGAGCTCCGACTTCCATGGGCACTGTTCCTCCCCGGGACCTGCCGCCAAGTCTGGCCGGGGGACAGTGACACATTCCCGGGTAGCTTGAGCGGCTTCTCCCGCTGAACTCTTACTTCCATGGGCATGTTCCTCATCAGGAACCAACGACCAAGTGTGGCCCAGGGACAGTGACACATTCCCGGGTAGCCTCAGCAGCTGCTCCCGCTGAGCTACTTCCATGAGCACTATTCCTCCCCGGGACTTGCCGCCAAGTCTTGGCCGGGGGACAGTGACACATTCCCGGGTAGCCTGAGTGGCTGCTCCCGCTGAGCTACTTCCATGGGCACTATTCCTCCCCGGGACTTGCCGCCAAGTCTTGGCCGGGGGACAGTGACACATTCCCGGGTAGCCTGAGTGGCTGCTCCCGCTGAGCTCTTACTTCCATGGGCATGTTCCTCACCGGGACATACTACCAAGTGTGGCCGGGTTTCGAGCTCCAAACTCGGCTTGCACTTGGTCGCTTGGGGGGTCCCCTCCGCTCCGGGAAGGGCGCCCTCCAGCGGGCAGACGAGGGTACTTCTAGTCTGCCCGAGCTCCATGGGGCCCCTCTCGCCCCTAGGCTCCCCGCCCAGGGTTCCAGGGTCCCGGATACAGCCACCCTGTCGAGTTCGGTATAGGGTACCGGGCCTGGCTGGAATCACGCCGGGATCGGTGAGACCTCCTCGGCCGCGGCTCAGCCTCCAAACTCCCTTTCGCGGTTCTCTTCCCTTCAACTTCCATGGGCATGTTCCACACCGGGACCTCCGACCAAGTGTGGCCGGGGAACAGTCGCCCATGCCCGGGTAGCCTCAGCAAGTGCTCCCGCTGAGGTCAACTTGGAGGTTGGAGCTCCGACTTCCATGGGCACTATTCCTCCCCGGGACCTGCCGCCAAGTCTGGCCGGGGGACAGTGACACATTCCCGGGTAGCCTGAGCGGCTTCTCCCGCTGAACTCTTACTTCCATGGGCATGTTCCTCATCAGGAACCAACGACCAAGTGTGGCCCAGGGACAGTGACACATTCCCGGGTATCTTCAGCAGCTGCTCCCGCTGAGCTACTTCCATGAGCACTATTCCTCCCCGGGACCTGCCGCCAAGTCTGGCCGGGGGACAGTGACACATTCCCGGGTAGCCTGAGCGGCTGCTCCCGCTGAGCTACTTCCATGGGCACTATTCCTCCCCGGGACTTGCCGCCAAGTCTTGGCCGGGGGACAGTGACACATTGCCGGGTAGCCTGAGTGGCTGCTCCCGCTGAGCTCTTACTTCCATGGGCATGTTCCTCACCGGGACATACTACCAAGTGTGGCCGGGTTTCGAGCTCCAAACTCGGCTTGCACTTGGTCGCTTGGGGGTCCCCTCCGCTCCGGGAAGGGCGCCCTCCAGCGGGCAGACGAGGGTACTTCTAGTCTGCCCGAGCTCCATGGGGCCCCTCTCGCCCCTAGGCTCCCCGCCCAGGGTTCCAGGGTCCCGGATACAGCCACCCTGCCGAGTTCGGTATAGGGTACCGGGCCTGGCTGGAATCACGCCGGGATCGGTGAGACCTCCTCGGCCGCGGCTCAGCCTCCAAACTCCCTTTCGCGGTTCTCTTCCCTTCAACTTCCATGGGCATGTTCCACACCGGGACCTCCGACCAAGTGTGGCCGGGGAACAGTCGCCCATGCCCGGGTAGCCTCAGCAAGTGCTCCCGCTGAGGTCAACTTGGAGGTTGGAGCTCCGACTTCCATGGGCACTATTCCTCCCCGGGACCTGCCGCCAAGTCTGGCCGGGGGACAGTGACACATTCCCGGGTAGCCTGAGCGGCTGCTCCCGCTGCACTCTTACTTCCATGGGCATGTTCCTCATCAGGAACCAACGACCAAGTGTGGCCCAGGGACAGTGACACATTCCCGGGTAGCCTCAGCAGCTGCTCCCGCTGAGCTACTTCCATGAGCACTATTCCTCCCCGGGACCTGCCGCCAAGTCTGGCCGGGGGACAGTGACACATTCCCGGGTAGCCTCAGCAGCTGCTCCCGCTGAGCTACTTCCATGGGCACTATTCCTCCCCGGGACTTGCCGCCAAGTCTTGGCCGGGGGACAGTGACACATTGCCCGGGTAGCCTGAGTGGCTGCTCCCGCTGAGCTCTTACTTCCATGGGCATGTTCCTCACCGGGACCAACTACCAAGTGTGGCCGGGTTTCGAGCTCCAAACTCGGCTTGCACTTGGTCGCTTGGGGGGTCCCCTCCGCTCCGGGAAGGGCGCCCTCCAGCGGGCAGACGAGGGTACTTCTAGTCTGCCCGAGCTCCATGGGGCCCCTCTCGCCCCTAGGCTCCCCGCCCAGGGTTCCAGGGTCCCGGATACAGCCACCCTGTCGAGTTCGGTATAGGGTACCGGGCCTGGCTGGAATCACGCCGGGATCGGTGAGACCTCCTCGGCCGCGGCTCAGCCTCAAGACTCCCTTTCGCGGTTCTCTTCCCTTCAACTTCCATGGGCATGTTCCACACCGGGACCTCCGACCAAGTGTGGCCGGGGAACAGTCACCCATGCCCGGGTAGCCTCAGCGGCTGCTCCCGCTGAGGTCAACTTGGAGGCTGGAGCTCCGACTTCCATGGGCACTATTCCTCCCCGGGACCTGCCGCCAAGTCTGGCCGGGGGACAGTGACACATTCCCGGGTAGCTTGAGCGGCTTCTCCCGCTGAACTCTTACTTCCATGGGCATGTTCCTCATCAGGAACCAACGACCAAGTGTTGCCCAGGGACAGTGACACATTCCCGGGTAGCCTCAGCAGCTGCTCCCGCTGAGCTACTTCCATGAGCACTATTCCTCCCCGGGACCTGCCGCCAAGTCTGGCCGGGGGACAGTGACACATTCCCGGGTAGCCTCAGCAGCTGCTCCCGCTGAGCTACTTCCATGGGCACTATTCCTCCCCGGGACTTGCCGCCAAGTCTTGGCCGGGGGACAGTGACACATTGCCGGGTAGCCTGAGTGGCTGCTCCCGCTGAGCTCTTACTTCCATGGGCATGTTCCTCACCGGGACCAACTACCAAGTGTGGCCGGGTTTCGAGCTCCAAACTCGGCTTGCACTTGGTCGCTTGGGGGTCCCCTCCGCTCCGGGAAGGGCGCCCTCCAGCGGGCAGACGAGGGTACTTCTAGTCTGCCCGAGCTCCATGGGGCCCCTCTCGCCCCTAGGCTCCCCGCCCAGGGTTCCAGGGTCCCGGATACAGCCACCCTGCCGAGTTCGGTATAGGGTACCGGGCCTGGCTGGAATCACGCCGGGATCGGTGAGACCTCCTCGGCCGCGGCTCAGCCTCCAAACTCCCTTTCGCGGTTCTCTTCCCTTCAACTTCCATGGGCATGTTCCACACCGGGACCTCCGACCAAGTGTGGCCGGGGAACAGTCGCCCATGCCCGGGTAGCCTCAGCAAGTGCTCCCGCTGAGGTCAACTTGGAGGTTGGAGCTCCGACTTCCATGGGCACTATTCCTCCCCGGGACCTGCCGCCAAGTCTGGCCGGGGGACAGTGACACATTCCCGGGTAGCCTGAGCGGCTTCTCCCGCTGAACTCTTACTTCCATGGGCATGTTCCTCATCAGGAACCAACGACCAAGTGTGGCCCAGGGACAGTGACACATTCCCGTGTATCTTCAGCAGCTGCTCCCGCTGAGCTACTTCCATGAGCACTATTCCTCCCCGGGACCTGCCGCCAAGTCTGGCCGGGGGACAGTGACACATTCCCGGGTAGCCTGAGCGGCTGCTCCCGCTGAGCTACTTCCATGGGCACTATTCCTCCCCGGGACTTGCCGCCAAGTCTTGGCCGGGGGACAGTGACACATTGCCGGGTAGCCTGAGTGGCTGCTCCCGCTGAGCTCTTACTTCCATGGGCATGTTCCTCACCGGGACATACTACCAAGGTTGGCCGGGTTTCGAGCTCCAAACTCGGCTTGCACTTGGTCGCTTGGGGGTCCCCTCCGCTCCGGGAAGGGCGCCCTCCAGCGGGCAGACGAGGGTACTTCTAGTCTGCCCGAGCTCCATGGGGCCCCTCTCGCCCCTAGGCTCCCCGCCCAGGGTTCCAGGGTCCCGGATACAGCCACCCTGCCGAGTTCGGTATAGGGTACCGGGCCTGGCTGGAATCACGCCGGGATCGGTGAGACCTCCTCGGCCGCGGCTCAGCCTCCAAACTCCCTTTCGCGGTTCTCTTCCCTTCAACTTCCATGGGCATGTTCCACACCGGGACCTCCGACCAAGTGTGGCCGGGGAACAGTCGCCCATGCCCGGGTAGCCTCAGCAAGTGCTCCCGCTGAGGTCAACTTGGAGGTTGGAGCTCCGACTTCCATGGGCACTATTCCTCCCCGGGACCTGCCGCCAAGTCTGGCCGGGGGACAGTGACACATTCCCGGGTAGCTTGAGCGGCTTCTCCCGCTGAACTCTTACTTCCATGGGCATGTTCCTCATCAGGAACCAACGACCAAGTGTTGCCCAGGGACAGTGACACATTCCCGGGTAGCCTCAGCAGCTGCTCCCGCTGAGCTACTTCCATGAGCACTATTCCTCCCCGGGACCTGCCGCCAAGTCTGGCCGGGGGACAGTGACACATTCCCGGGTAGCCTGAGCGGCTGCTCCCGCTGGGCTACTTCCATGGGCACTATTCCTCCCCGGGACCTGCCGCCAAGTCTGGCCGGGGGACAGTGACACATTCCCGGGTAGCCTGAGTGGCTGCTCCCGCTGAGCTCTTACTTCCATGGGCATGTTCCTCACCGGGACATACTACCAAGTGTGGCCGGGTTTCGAGCTCCAAACTCGGCTTGCACTTGGTCGCTTGGGGGGTCCCCTCCGCTCCGGGAAGGGCGCCCTCCAGCGGGCAGACGAGGGTACTTCTAGTCTGCCCGAGCTCCATGGGGCCCCTCTCGCCCCTAGGCTCCCCGCCCAGGGTTCCAGGGTCCCGGATACAGCCACCCTGTCGAGTTCGGTATAGGGTACCGGGCCTGGCTGGAATCACGCCGGGATCGGTGAGACCTCCTCGGCCGCGGCTCAGCCTCCAAACTCCCTTTCGCGGTTCTCTTCCCTTCAACTTCCATGGGCATGTTCCACACCGGGACCTCCGACCAAGTGTGGCCGGGGAACAGTCGCCCATGCCCGGGTAGCCTCAGCAAGTGCTCCCGCTGAGGTCAACTTGGAGGTTGGAGCTCCGACTTCCATGGGCACTATTCCTCCCCGGGACCTGCCGCCAAGTCTGGCCGGGGGACAGTGACACATTCCCGGGTAGCCTGAGCGGCTTCTCCCGCTGAACTCTTACTTCCATGGGCATGTTCCTCATCAGGAACCAACGACCAAGTGTGGCCCAGGGACAGTGACACATTCCCGGGTATCTTCAGCAGCTGCTCCCGCTGAGCTACTTCCATGAGCACTATTCCTCCCCGGGACCTGCCGCCAAGTCTGGCCGGGGGACAGTGACACATTCCCGGGTAGCCTGAGCGGCTGCTCCCGCTGAGCTACTTCCATGGGCACTATTCCTCCCCGGGACTTGCCGCCAAGTCTTGGCCGGGGGACAGTGACACATTGCCGGGTAGCCTGAGTGGCTGCTCCCGCTGAGCTCTTACTTCCATGGGCATGTTCCTCACCGGGACATACTACCAAGTGTGGCCGGGTTTCGAGCTCCAAACTCGGCTTGCACTTGGTCGCTTGGGGGTCCCCTCCGCTCCGGGAAGGGCGCCCTCCAGCGGGCAGACGAGGGTACTTCTAGTCTGCCCGAGCTCCATGGGGCCCCTCTCGCCCCTAGGCTCCCCGCCCAGGGTTCCAGGGTCCCGGATACAGCCACCCTGCCGAGTTCGGTATAGGGTACCGGGCCTGGCTGGAATCACGCCGGGATCGGTGAGACCTCCTCGGCCGCGGCTCAGCCTCCAAACTCCCTTTCGCGGTTCTCTTCCCTTCAACTTCCATGGGCATGTTCCACACCGGGACCTCCGACCAAGTGTGGCCGGGGAACAGTCGCCCATGCCCGGGTAGCCTCAGCAAGTGCTCCCGCTGAGGTCAACTTGGAGGTTGGAGCTCCGACTTCCATGGGCACTATTCCTCCCCGGGACCTGCCGCCAAGTCTGGCCGGGGGACAGTGACACATTCCCGGGTAGCCTGAGCGGCTTCTCCCGCTGAACTCTTACTTCCATGGGCATGTTCCTCATCAGGAACCAACGACCAAGTGTGGCCCAGGGACAGTGACACATTCCCGGGTATCTTCAGCAGCTGCTCCCGCTGAGCTACTTCCATGAGCACTATTCCTCCCCGGGACCTGCCGCCAAGTCTGGCCGGGGGACAGTGACACATTCCCGGGTAGCCTGAGCGGCTGCTCCCGCTGAGCTACTTCCATGGGCACTATTCCTCCCCGGGACTTGCCGCCAAGTCTTGGCCGGGGGACAGTGACACATTGCCGGGTAGCCTGAGTGGCTGCTCCCGCTGAGCTCTTACTTCCATGGGCATGTTCCTCACCGGGACATACTACCAAGTGTGGCCGGGTTTCGAGCTCCAAACTCGGCTTGCACTTGGTCGCTTGGGGGTCCCCTCCGCTCCGGGAAGGGCGCCCTCCAGCGGGCAGACGAGGGTACTTCTAGTCTGCCCGAGCTCCATGGGGCCCCTCTCGCCCCTAGGCTCCCCGCCCAGGGTTCCAGGGTCCCGGATACAGCCACCCTGCCGAGTTCGGTATAGGGTACCGGGCCTGGCTGGAATCACGCCGGGATCGGTGAGACCTCCTCGGCCGCGGCTCAGCCTCCAAACTCCCTTTCGCGGTTCTCTTCCCTTCAACTTCCATGGGCATGTTCCACACCGGGACCTCCGACCAAGTGTGGCCGGGGAACAGTCGCCCATGCCCGGGTAGCCTCAGCAAGTGCTCCCGCTGAGGTCAACTTGGAGGTTGGAGCTCCGACTTCCATGGGCACTATTCCTCCCCGGGACCTGCCGCCAAGTCTGGCCGGGGGACAGTGACACATTCCCGGGTAGCCTGAGCGGCTTCTCCCGCTGAACTCTTACTTCCATGGGCATGTTCCTCATCAGGAACCAACGACCAAGTGTGGCCCAGGGACAGTGACACATTCCCGGGTATCTTCAGCAGCTGCTCCCGCTGAGCTACTTCCATGAGCACTATTCCTCCCCGGGACCTGCCGCCAAGTCTGGCCGGGGGACAGTGACACATTCCCGGGTAGCCTGAGCGGCTGCTCCCGCTGAGCTACTTCCATGGGCACTATTCCTCCCCGGGACTTGCCGCCAAGTCTTGGCCGGGGGACAGTGACACATTGCCGGGTAGCCTGAGTGGCTGCTCCCGCTGAGCTCTTACTTCCATGGGCATGTTCCTCACCGGGACATACTACCAAGTGTGGCCGGGTTTCGAGCTCCAAACTCGGCTTGCACTTGGTCGCTTGGGGGTCCCCTCCGCTCCGGGAAGGGCGCCCTCCAGCGGGCAGACGAGGGTACTTCTAGTCTGCCCGAGCTCCATGGGGCCCCTCTCGCCCCTAGGCTCCCCGCCCAGGGTTCCAGGGTCCCGGATACAGCCACCCTGCCGAGTTCGGTATAGGGTACCGGGCCTGGCTGGAATCACGCCGGGATCGGTGAGACCTCCTCGGCCGCGGCTCAGCCTCCAAACTCCCTTTCGCGGTTCTCTTCCCTTCAACTTCCATGGGCATGTTCCACACCGGGACCTCCGACCAAGTGTGGCCGGGGAACAGTCACCCATGCCCGGGTAGCCTCAGCGGCTGCTCCCGCTGAGGTCAACTTGGAGGCTGGAGCTCCGACTTCCATGGGCACTATTCCTCCCCGGGACCTGCCGCCAAGTCTGGCCGGGGGACAGTGACACATTCCCGGGTAGCCCTGAGCGGCTGCTCCCGCTGAACTCTTACTTCCATGGGCATGTTCCTCATCAGGAACCAACGACCAAGTGTGGCCCAGGGACAGTGACACATTCCCGGGTAGCCTCAGCAGCTGCTCCCGCTGAGCTACTTCCATGAGCACTATTCCTCCCCGGGACCTGCCGCCAAGTCTGGCCGGGGGACAGTGACACATTCCCGGGTAGCCTGAGCGGCTGCTCCCGCTGAGCTACTTCCATGGGCACTATTCCTCCCCGGGACTTGCCGCCAAGTCTTGGCCGGGGGACAGTGACACATTCCCGGGTAGCCTGAGTGGCTGCTCCCGCTGAGCTCTTACTTCCATGGGCATGTTCCTCACCGGGACATACTACCAAGTGTGGCCGGGTTTCGAGCTCCAAACTCGGCTTGCACTTGGTCGCTTGGGGGTCCCCTCCGCTCCGGGAAGGGCGCCCTCCAGCGGGCAGACGAGGGTACTTCTAGTCTGCCCGAGCTCCATGGGGCCCCTCTCGCCCCTAGGCTCCCCGCCCAGGGTTCCAGGGTCCCGGATACAGCCACCCTGTAGAGTTCGGTATAGGGTACCGGGCCTGGCTGGAATCACGCCGGGATCGGTGAGACCTCCTCGGCCGCGGCTCAGCCTCCAAACTCCCTTTCGCGGTTCTCTTCCCTTCAACTTCCATGGGCATGTTCCACACCGGGACCTCCGACCAAGTGTGGCCGGGGAACAGTCACCCATGCCCGGGTAGCCTCAGCGGCTGCTCCCGCTGAGGTCAACTTGGAGGTTGGAGCTCCGACTTCCATGGGCACTATTCCTCCCCGGGACCTGCCGCCAAGTCTGGCCGAGGGACAGTGACACATTCCCGGGTAGCCTGAGCGGCTTCTCCCGCTGAACTCTTACTTCCATGGGCATGTTCCTCATCAGGAACCAACGACCAAGTGTGGCCCAGGGACAGTGACACATTCCCGGGTAGCCTCAGCAGCTGCTCCCGCTGAGCTACTTCCATGAGCACTATTCCTCCCCGGGACCTGCCGCCAAGTCTGGCCGGGGGACAGTGACACATTCCCGGGTAGCCTGAGTGGCTGCTCCCGCTGAGCTACTTCCATGGGAACTATTCCTCCCCGGGACTTGCCGCCAAGTCTTGGCCGGGGGACAGTGACACATTCCCGGGTAGCCTGAGTGGCTGCTCCCGCTGAGCTCTTACTTCCATGGGCATGTTCCTCACCGGGACATACTACCAAGTGTGGCCGGGTTTCGAGCTCCAAACTCGGCTTGCACTTGGTCGCTTGGGGGGTCCCCTCCGCTCCGGGAAGGGCGCCCTCCAGCGGGCAGACGAGGGTACTTCTAGTCTGCCCGAGCTCCATGGGGCCCCTCTCGCCCCTAGGCTCCCCGCCCAGGGTTCCAGGGTCCCGGATACAGCCACCCTGTCGAGTTCGGTATAGGGTACCGGGCCTGGCTGGAATCACGCCGGGATCGGTGAGACCTCCTCGGCCGCGGCTCAGCCTCCAAACTCCCTTTCGCGGTTCTCTTCCCTTCAACTTCCATGGACACGTTCCACACTTGGACCTACGACCAAGTGTGCCCGGGGAACAGTCACCCATGCCCGGGTAGCCTCAGCGGCTGCTCCCGCTGAGGTCAACTTGGAGGTTGGAGCTCCGACTTCCATGGGCACTATTCCCTGCCGCCAAGTCTGGCCGGGGGACAGTGACACATTCCCGGGTAGCCTGAGCGGCTGCTCCCGCTGCACTCTTTAGTTCCATGGGCATGTTCCTCATCAGGAAGCAACGACCAAGTGTGGCCGAGGGACAGTGACACATTCCCGGGTAGCCTGAGTGGCTGCTCCGCTGAGCTACTTCCATGAGCACTATTCCTCCCGGGACCTGCCGCCAAGTCTGGCCGGGGGACAGTGACACATTCCCGGGTAGCCTGAGCGGCTGCTCCCGCTGAGCTACTTCCATGGGAACTATTCCTCCCCGGGACTTGCCGCCAAGTCTTGGCCGGGGGACAGTGACACATTCCCGGGTAGCCTGAGTGGCTGCTCCCGCTGAGCTCTTACTTCCATGGGCATGTTCCTCACCGGGACATACTACCAAGTGTGGCCGGGTTTCGAGCTCCAAAACTCGGCTTGCACTTGGTCGCTTGGGGGGTCCCCTCCGCTCCGGGAAGGGCGCCCTCCAGCGGGCAGACGAGGGTACTTCTATGTCTGCCCGAGCTCCATGGGGCCCCTCTCGCCCTAGGCTCCCGGCCCAGGGTTCCAGGGTCGCGGATCCAGCCACCATGCGGAGTTCGGTTTGGGTACCGGGCCTGGCAGAAATCACGCCGGGATCGGTGAGCCTCCTCGGCCGCGGCTTCGCGCAAAACTCCCTTTCGCGGTTCTCTTCACTTCAACTTCCATGGTACACGTTCCACACTTGGACCTACGACCAAGTGTGCCCGGGGAACAGTAACCCATGCCCGGGCAGCCTCAGCAAGTGCTCCCGCTGAGGTCAATTTGGAGGTTTGAGCTCCGACTTCCATGGCCATGTCCTCACCGGACCTACGACCAAGGCGTGGCCGGGTTTCGAGCTCCAAACTCGGCTTGCACTTTGTGGCCAAGGGGGTCCCCTCCGCTCCGGGAAGGGCGCCCTCCAGCGGGCAGACGAGGTTACTTCTAGTCTGCCCGAGCTCCATGGGGCCATTATTCCTCCCCGGGACTTGCCGCCAAGTCTGGCCGGGGGACAGTGACACTTGGCCGGGTAGGCGAAGTGGCTCTCCCGCTGACTTGCCCCTTTGGAAGTAGGAGCTTCTTACTTCCATGGGCATTATACCTCTCGAAGACTTAGAGCCAAGTGAGCTCCTACTTCCATGGGCATTATTCCTCCCGGGACTTGCCGGCCAAGTCTGGCCGGGACAGTGACACTTGGCCGGTAGCGAAGTGGCTCTCCGCTGACTTGCCTTTGGAAGTAGGAGCTCCTACTTCATGGGCCTTATTCCTCCCCGGAAGACTGCGCCAAGTCTGGCCGGGGACAGTGACACTTGGCCGGGAAGGCGAAGTGGCTTCCTCCTGCTGCCCCTTTGGAAGTAGGAGCTCCTACTTCCATGGGCATTATTCCTCCCGGGACTTGCCGCCAAGTCTCCGGGGGACAGTGACACTTGGCCGGGTAGGCGAAGTGGCCTTCTCCCGCTGACTTGCCCCTTTGGAAGTAGGAGCTCTTACTTCCATGGGCATGTATACCTCTCGAAGACTTGAGCCAAGTGATGCTCTACTTCCCGGATCTTGCCGCCAAGTTGGCCGGGGACAGTGACACTGGCCGGGCGGAGTGGCTCTCCCGCTGACTTGCCCCTTTGGAAGTAGGAGCTCCTACTTCCATGGGCATTATTCCTCCCCGGGACTTGCCGCCAAGTCTGGCCGGGGGACAGTGACACTTGGCCGGGTAGGCGAAGTGGCTTCCCCGCTGACTTGCCCCTTTGGAAGTAGGAGCTCCTACTTCCATGGGCATTATTCCTCCCCGGGACTTCCGCCAAGTCTGGCCGGGGACAGTGACACTTGGCCGGGGGTAGGCGAAGTGGCTTCTCCCGCTGACTTGCCCTTTGGAAGTAGGAGCTCTTACTTCCATGGGCATTATACCTCTCGAAGACTTAGAGCCAAGTGAGCTCCTACTTCCATGGGCATTATTCCTCCCCGGGACTTGCCGCCAAGTCTGGCCGGGGGACAGTGGACACTTGGCCGGGTAGGCGAAGTGGCTTCTCCCGCTGACTTGCCCCTTTGGAAGTAGGAGCTCCTACTTCCTGGGCATTATTCCTCCCCGGGACTTGCCGCCAAGTCTGGCCGGGGGACAGTGACACTTGGCCGGGTAGGCGAAGTGGCTTCTCCCGCTGACTTGCCCCTTTGGAAGTAGGAGCTCCTACTTCCATGGGCATTATTCCTCCCGGGACTTGCCGCCAAGTCTGGCCGGGGGACAGTGACACTTGGCCGGGTAGGCGAAGTGGCTTCTCCCGCTGACTTGCCCCTTTGGAAGTAGGAGCTCCTACTTCCATGGGCATTATTCCTCCCCGGGACTTCCCGCCAAGTCTGGCCGGGGGACAGTGACACTTGGCCGGGTAGGCGAAGTGGCTTCTCCCGCTGACTTGCCCCTTTGCGAAGTAGGAGCTCTTACTTCCATGGGCATTATACCTCTCGAAGACTCTAG
>NW_027285539.1:0-42725 GCF_040894005.1 Engystomops pustulosus | reverse complement strand
GAGGTTGTCTTGTTAGGAAAATGAGTTAGGAGACAAAGTAACGGTGTTCCTACATGAAGTTAGTGAGTCTCTCCTAGATTAGAGTTGAATAGCGTCCTAGCTCATTCAGCAACAGAGACAATCACGATCTTAGCTCTTTTAGCAAGAAATGCATTGAAAACAGTGTGCGTCTTATCATTGAGGTTGTCTTGTTAGGAAAATGAGTTAGGAGACAAAGTAACGGTGTTCCTACATGAAGTTAGTGAGTCTCTCCTAGATTAGAGTTGAATTGCGTCCTTGCTCATTCAGCAACAAAGGCAATCACGATCTTAGCTCTTTTAGCAAGAAATGCTTTGAAAACAGTGTGCGTCTTATCATTGAGGTTGTCTTGTTAGGAAAATGAGTTAGGAGACAAAGTAACGGTGTTCCTACATGAAGTTAGTGAGTCTCTCCTAGATTAGAGTTGAATAGCGTCCTAGCTCATTCAGCAACAGAGACAATCACGATCTTAGCTCTTTTAGCAAGAAATGCATTGAGAACAGTGTGCAACTTATCATTGAGGTTGTCTTGTTAGGGAAATGAGTTAGGAGACAAAGTAACGGTGTTCCTACATGAAGTTAGTGAGTCTCTCCTAGATTAGAGTTGAATAGCGTCCTAGCTCATTCAGCAACAGAGACAATCGCGATCTTAGCTCTTTTAGCAAGAAATGCATTGAAAACAGTGTGCGTCTTATCATTGAGGTTGTCTTGTTAGGAAAATGAGTTAGGAGACAAAGTAACGGTGTTCCTACATGAAGTTAGTGAGTCTCTCCTAGATTAGAGTAGAATTGCGTCCTTGCTCATTCAGCAACAGAGGCAATCACGATCTTAGCTCTTTTAGCAACAAATGCTTTGAAAACAGTGTGCGTCTTATCATTGAGGTTGTCTTGTTAGGAAAATGAGTTAGGAGACAAAGTAACGGTGTTCCTACATGAAGTTAGTGAGTCTCTCCTAGATCAGAGTTGAATTGCGTCCTAGCTCATTCAGCAACATAGGCAATCACGATCTTAGCTCTTTTAGCAAGAAATGCATTGAAAACAGTGTGCGTCTTATCATTGAGGTTGTCTTGTTAGGAAAATGAGTTAGGAGACAAAGTAACCGTGTTCCTACATGAAGTTAGTGAGTCTCTCCTAGATTAGAGTTGAATAGCGTCCTAGCTCATTCAGCAACAGAGACAATCACGATCTTAGCTCTTTTATCAAGAAATGCATTGAAAACAGTGTGCGTCTTATCATTGAGGTTGTCTTGTTAGGAAAATGAGTTAGGAGACAAAGTAACGGTGTTCCTACATGAAGTTAGTGAGTCTCTCCTAGATTAGAGTTGAATAGCGTCCTAGCTCATTCAGCAACAGAGACAATCACGATCTTAGCTCTTTTAGCAAGAAATGCATTGAAAACAGTGTGCGTCTTATCATTGAGGTTGTCTTGTTAGGAAAATGAGTTAGGAGACAAAGTAACGGTGTTCCTACATGAAGTTAGTGAGTCTCTCCTAGATTAGAGTTGAATAGCGTCCTAGCTCATTCAGCAACAGAGGCAATCACGATCTTAGCTCTTTTAGCAAGAAATGCATTGAAAACAGTGTGCGTCTTATAATTGAGGTTGTCTTGTTAGGAAAATGAGTTAGGAGACAAAGTAACGGTGTTCCTACATGAAGTTAGTGAGTCTCTCTTAGATTAGAGTTGAATAGCGTCCTAGCTCATTCAGCAACAGAGACAATCACGATCTTAGCTCTTTTAGCAAGAAATGCATTGAAAAAAGTGTGCGTCTTATCATTGAGGTTGTCTTGTTAGGAAAATTAGTTAGGAGACAAAGTAACGGTGTTCCTACATGAAGTTAGTGAGTCTCTCCTAGATTAGAGTTGAATAGCGTCCTAGCTCATTCAGCAACAGAGACAATCACGATCTTAGCTCTTTTAGCAAGAAATGCATTGAAAACAGTGTGCGTCTTATCATTGAGGTTGTCTTGTTAGGAAAATGAGTTAGGAGACAAAGTAACGGTGTTCCTACATGAAGTTAGTGAGTCTCTCCTAGATTAGAGTTGAATTGCGTCCTTGCTCATTCAGCAACAAAGGCAATCACGATCTTAGCTCTTTTAGCAAGAAATGCTTTGAAAACAGTGTGCGTCTTATCATTGAGGTTGTCTTGTTAGGAAAATGAGTTAGGAGACAAAGTAACGGTGTTCCTACATGAAGTTAGTGAGTCTCTCCTAGATTAGAGTTGAATAGCGTCCTAGCTCATTCAGCAACAGAGACAATCACGATCTTAGCTCTTTTAGCAAGAAATGCATTGAGAACAGTGTGCAACTTATCATTGAGGTTGTCTTGTTAGGGAAATGAGTTAGGAGACAAAGTAACGGTGTTCCTACATGAAGTTAGTGAGTCTCTCCTAGATTAGAGTTGAATAGCGTCCTAGCTCATTCAGCAACAGAGACAATCGCGATCTTAGCTCTTTTAGCAAGAAATGCATTGAAAACAGTGTGCGTCTTATCATTGAGGTTGTCTTGTTAGGAAAATGAGTTAGGAGACAAAGTAACGGTGTTCCTACATGAAGTTAGTGAGTCTCTCCTAGATTAGAGTAGAATTGCGTCCTTGCTCATTCAGCAACAGAGGCAATCACGATCTTAGCTCTTTTAGCAACAAATGCTTTGAAAACAGTGTGCGTCTTATCATTGAGGTTGTCTTGTTAGGAAAATGAGTTAGGAGACAAAGTAACGGTGTTCCTACATGAAGTTAGTGAGTCTCTCCTAGATCAGAGTTGAATTGCGTCCTAGCTCATTCAGCAACATAGGCAATCACGATCTTAGCTCTTTTAGCAAGAAATGCATTGAAAACAGTGTGCGTCTTATCATTGAGGTTGTCTTGTTAGGAAAATGAGTTAGGAGACAAAGTAACCGTGTTCCTACATGAAGTTAGTGAGTCTCTCCTAGATTAGAGTTGAATAGCGTCCTAGCTCATTCAGCAACAGAGACAATCACGATCTTAGCTCTTTTAGCAAGAAATGCATTGAAAACAGTGTGCGTCTTATCATTGAGGTTATCTTGTTAGGAAAATGAGTTAGGAGACAAATTAACGGTGTTCCTACATGAAGTTAGTGAGTCTCTCCTAGATTAGAGTTGAATAGCGACCTAGCTCATTCAGCAACAGAGACAATCACGATCTTAGCTCTTTTAGCAAGAAATGCATTGAAAACAGTGTGCGTCTTATCATTGAGGTTGTCTTGTTAGGAAAATGAGTTAGGAGACAAAGTAACGGTGTTCCTACATGAAGTTAGTGAGTCTCTCCTAGATTAGAGTTGAATTGCGTCCTAGCTCATTCAGCAACAGAGGCAATCACGATCTTAGCTCTTTTAGCAAGAAATGCATTGAAAACAGTGTGCGTCTTATCATTGAGGTTGTCTTGTTAGGAAAATGAGTTAGGAGACAAAGTAACGGTGTTCCTACATGAAGTTAGTGAGTCTCTCTTAGATTAGAGTTGAATAGCGTCCTAGCTCATTCAGCAACAGAGACAATCACGATCTTAGCTCTTTTAGCAAGAAATGCATTGAAAACAGTGTGCGTCTTATCATTGAGGTTGTCTTGTTAGGAAAATGAGTTAGGAGACAAAGTAACGGTGTTCCTACATGAAGTTAGTTAGTCTCTCCTAGATTAGAGTTGAATAGCGTCCTAGCTCATTCAGCAACAGAGACAAGCACGATCTTATCTCTTTTAGCAAGAAATGCATTGAAAACAGTGTGCGTCTTATCATTGAGGTTGTCTTGTTAGGAAAATGAGTTAGGAGACAAAGTAACGGTGTTCCTACATGAAGTTAGTGAGTCTCTCCTGGATCAGAGTTGAATTGCGTCCTAGCTCATTCAGCAACATAGGCAATCACGATCTTAGCTCTTTTAGCAAGAAATGCATTGAAAACAGTGTGCGTCTTATCATTGAGGTTGTCTTGTTAGGAAAATGAGTTAGGAGACAAAGTAACGGTGTTCCTACACGAAGTTAGTGAGTCTCTCCTTCCTAGATTAGAGTTGAATAGCGTCCTAGCTCATTCAGCAACAGAGACAATCACGATCTTAGCTCTTTTAGCAAGAAATGCATTGAAAACAGTGTGCGTCTTATCATTGAGGTTGTCTTGTTAGGAAAATGAGTTAGGAGACAAAGTAACGGTGTTCCTACATGAAGTTAGTGAGTCTCTCTTAGATTAGAGTTGAATAGCGTCCTAGCTCATTCAGCAACAGAGACAATCACGATCTTAGCTCTTTTAGCAAGAAATGCATTGAAAACAGTGTGCGTCTTATCATTGAGGTTGTCTTGTTAGGAAAATGAGTTAGGAGACAAAGTAACGGTGTTCCTACATGAAGTTAGTGAGTCTCTCCTAGATTAGAGTTGAATTGCGTCCTTGCTCATTCAGCAACAGAGGCAATCACGATCTTAGCTCTTTTAGCAAGAAATGCTTTGAAAACAGTGTGCGTCTTATCATTGAGGTTGTCTTGTTAGGAAAATGAGTTAGGAGACAAAGTAACGGTGTTCCTACATGAAGTTAGTGAGTCTCTCCTAGATTAGAGTTGAATAGCGTCCTAGCTCATTCAGCAACAGAGACAATCACGATCTTAGCTCTTTTAGCAAGAAATGCATTGATAACAGTGTGCAACTTATCATTGAGGTTGTCTTGTTAGGAAAATGAGTTAGGAGACAAAGTAACGGTGTTCCTACATGAAGTTAGTGAGTCTCTCCTAGATTAGAGTTGAATAGCGTCCTAGCTCATTCAGCAGCAGAGGCAATCACGATCTTAGCTCTTTTAGCAAGAAATGCATTGAAAACAGTGTGCGTCTTATCATTGAGGTTGTCTTGTTAGGAAAATGAGTTAGGAGACAAAGTAACGGTGTTCCTACATGAAGTTAGTGAGTCTCTCTTAGATTAGAGTTGAATAGCGTCCTAGCTCATTCAGCAACAGAGACAATCACGATCTTAGCTCTTTTAGCAAGAAATGCATTGAAAACAGTGTGCGTCTTATCATTGAGGTTGTCTTGTTAGGAAAATGAGTTAGGAGACAAAGTAACGGTGTTCCTACATGAAGTTAGTGAGTCTCTCTTAGATTAGAGTTGAATAGCGTCCTAGCTCATTCAGCAACAGAGACAATCACGATCTTAGCTATTTTAGCAAGAAATGCATTGAAAACAGTGTGCGTCTTATCATTGAGGTTGTCTTGTTAGGAAAATGAGTTAGGAGACAAAGTAACGGTGTTCCTACATGAAGTTAGTTAGTCTCTCCTAGATTAGAGTTGAATTGCGTCCTAGTTCATTCAGCAACAGAGACAATCACGATCTTAGCTCTTTTAGCAAGAAATGCATTGAAAACAGTGTGCGTCTTATCATTGAGGTTGTCTTGTTAGGAAAATGAGTTAGGAGACAAAGTAACGGTGTTCCTACATGAAGTTAGTGAGTCTCTCCTAGATCAGAGTTGAATAGCGTCCTAGCTCATTCAGCAACAGAGACAATCACGATCTTAGCTCTTTTAGCAAGAAATGCATTGAAAACAGTGTGCGTCTTATCATTGAGGTTGTCTTGTTAGGAAAATGAGTAAGGAGACAAAGTAACGGTGTTCCCACATGAAGTTAGTTAGTCTCTCCTAGATTAGAGTTGAATTGCGTCCTAGCTCATTCAGCAACAGAGACAATCACGATCTTAGCTCTTTTAGCAAGAAATGCATTGAAAACAGTGTGCGTCTTATCATTGAGGTTGTCTTGTTAGGAAAATGAGTTAGGAGACAAAGTAACGGTGTTCCTACATGAAGTTAGTTAGTCTCTCCTAGATTAGGGTTGAATAGCGTCCTAGCTCATTCAGCAAGAGAGACAATCACGATCTTAGCTCTTTAAGCAAGAAATGCATTGAAAACAGTGTGCGTCTTATCATTGAGGTTGTCTTGTTAGGAAAATGAGTTAGGAGACAAAGTAACGGTGTTCCTACATGAAGTTAGTTAGTCTCTCCTAGATTAGAGTTGAATAGCGTCCTAGCTCATTCAGCAACAGAGACAATCACGATCTTAGCTCTTTTAGCAAGAAATGCATTGAAAACAGTGTGCGTCTTATCATTGAGGTTGTCTTGTTAGGAAAATGAGTTAGGAGACAAAGTAACGGTGTTCCTACATGAAGTTAGTGAGTCTCTCCTGGATTAGAGTTGAATTGCGTCCTAGCTCATTCAGCAACAGAGGCAATCACGATCTTAGCTCTTTTAGCAAGAAATGCATTGAAAACAGTGTGCGTCTTATCATTGAGGTTGTCTTGTTAGGAAAATGAGTTAGGAGACAAAGTAACGGTGTTCCTACATGAAGTTAGTGAGTCTCTCTTAGATTAGAGTTGAATAGCGTCCTAGCTTATTCAGCAACAGAGACAATCACGATCTTAGCTCTTTTAGCAAGAAATGCATTGAAAACAGTGTGCGTCTTATCATTGAGGTTGTCTTGTTAGGAAAATGAGTTAGGAGACAAAGTAACGGTGTTCCTACATGAAGTTAGTGAGTCTCTCCTAGATTAGAGTTGAATAGCGTCCTAGCTCATTCAGCAACAGAGACAATCGCGATCTTAGCTCTTTTAGCAAGAAATGCATTGAAAACAGTGTGCGTCTTATCATTGAGGTTGTCTTGTTAGGAAAATGAGTTAGGAGACAAAGTAACGGTGTTCCTACATGAAGTTAGTGAGTCTCTCCTAGATTAGAGTTGAATAGCGTCCTAGCTCATTCAGCAACAGAGACAATCACGATCTTAGCTCTTTTAGCAAGAAATGCATTGAGAACAGTGTGCAACTTATCATTGAGGTTGTCTTGTTAGGAAAATGAGTTAGGAGACAAAGTAACGGTGTTCCTACATGAAGTTAGTGAGTCTCTCCTAGATTAGAGTTGAATAGCGTCCTAGCTCATTCAGCAGCAGAGGCAATCACGATCTTAGCTCTTTTAGCAAGAAATGCATTGAAAACAGTGTGTGTCTTATCATTGAGGTTGTCTTGTTAGGAAAATGAGTTAGGAGACAAAGTAACGGTGTTCCTACATGAAGTTAGTGAGTCTCTCTTAGATTAGAGTTGAATAGCGTCCTAGCTCATTCAGCAACAGAGACAATCACGATCTTAGCTCTTTTAGCAAGAAATGCATTGAAAACAGTGTGCGTCTTATCATTGAGGTTGTCTTGTTAGGAAAATGAGTTAGGAGACAAAGTAACGGTGTTCCTACATGAAGTTAGTGAGTCTCTCCTAGATTAGAGTTGAATTGCGTCCTTGCTCATTCAGCAACAGAGGCAATCACGATCTTAGCTCTTTTAGCAAGAAATGCTTTGAAAACAGTGTGCGTCTTATCATTGAGGTTGTCTTGTTAGGAAAATGAGTTAGGAGACAAAGTAACGGTGTTCCTACATGAAGTTAGTGAGTCTCTCCTAGATTAGAGTTGAATAGCGTCCTAGCTCATTCAGCAACAGAGACAATCACGATCTTAGCTCTTTTAGCAAGAAATGCATTGAGAACAGTGTGCAACTTATCATTGAGGTTGTCTTGTTAGGAAAATGAGTTAGGAGACAAAGTAACGGTGTTCCTACATGAAGTTAGTGAGTCTCTCCTAGATTAGAGTTGAATAGCGTCCTAGCTCATTCAGCAGCAGAGGCAATCACGATCTTAGCTCTTTTAGCAAGAAATGCATTGAAAACAGTGTGCGTCTTATCATTGAGGTTGTCTTGTTAGGAAAATGAGTTAGGAGACAAAGTAACGGTGTTCCTACATGAAGTTAGTGAGTCTCTCTTAGATTAGAGTTGAATAGCGTCCTAGCTCATTCAGCAACAGAGACAATCACGATCTTAGCTCTTTTAGCAAGAAATGCATTGAAAACAGTGTGCGTCTTATCATTGAGGTTGTCTTGTTAGGAAAATGAGTTAGGAGACAAAGTAACGGTGTTCCTACATGAAGTTAGTGAGTCTCTCTTAGATTAGAGTTGAATAGCGTCCTAGCTCATTCAGCAACAGAGACAATCACGATCTTAGCTATTTTAGCAAGAAATGCATTGAAAACAGTGTGCGTCTTATCATTGAGGTTGTCTTGTTAGGAAAATGAGTTAGGAGACAAAGTAACGGTGTTCCTACATGAAGTTAGTTAGTCTCTCCTAGATTAGAGTTGAATTGCGTCCTAGTTCATTCAGCAACAGAGACAATCACGATCTTAGCTCTTTTAGCAAGAAATGCATTGAAAACAGTGTGCGTCTTATCATTGAGGTTGTCTTGTTAGGAAAATGAGTTAGGAGACAAAGTAACGGTGTTCCTACATGAAGTTAGTGAGTCTCTCCTAGATCAGAGTTGAATAGCGTCCTAGCTCATTCAGCAACAGAGACAATCACGATCTTAGCTCTTTTAGCAAGAAATGCATTGAAAACAGTGTGCGTCTTATCATTGAGGTTGTCTTGTTAGGAAAATGAGTAAGGAGACAAAGTAACGGTGTTCCCACATGAAGTTAGTTAGTCTCTCCTAGATTAGAGTTGAATTGCGTCCTAGCTCATTCAGCAACAGAGACAATCACGATCTTAGCTCTTTTAGCAAGAAATGCATTGAAAACAGTGTGCGTCTTATCATTGAGGTTGTCTTGTTAGGAAAATGAGTTAGGAGACAAAGTAACGGTGTTCCTACATGAAGTTAGTTAGTCTCTCCTAGATTAGGGTTGAATAGCGTCCTAGCTCATTCAGCAAGAGAGACAATCACGATCTTAGCTCTTTAAGCAAGAAATGCATTGAAAACAGTGTGCGTCTTATCATTGAGGTTGTCTTGTTAGGAAAATGAGTTAGGAGACAAAGTAACGGTGTTCCTACATGAAGTTAGTTAGTCTCTCCTAGATTAGAGTTGAATAGCGTCCTAGCTCATTCAGCAACAGAGACAATCACGATCTTAGCTCTTTTAGCAAGAAATGCATTGAAAACAGTGTGCGTCTTATCATTGAGGTTGTCTTGTTAGGAAAATGAGTTAGGAGACAAAGTAACGGTGTTCCTACATGAAGTTAGTGAGTCTCTCCTGGATCAGAGTTGAATTGCGTCCTAGCTCATTCAGCAACAGAGGCAATCACGATCTTAGCTCTTTTAGCAAGAAATGCATTGAAAACAGTGTGCGTCTTATCATTGAGGTTGTCTTGTTAGGAAAATGAGTTAGGAGACAAAGTAACGGTGTTCCTACATGAAGTTAGTGAGTCTCTCTTAGATTAGAGTTGAATAGCGTCCTAGCTTATTCAGCAACAGAGACAATCACGATCTTAGCTCTTTTAGCAAGAAATGCATTGAAAACAGTGTGCGTCTTATCATTGAGGTTGTCTTGTTAGGAAAATGAGTTAGGAGACAAAGTAACGGTGTTCCTACATGAAGTTAGTGAGTCTCTCCTAGATTAGAGTTGAATAGCGTCCTAGCTCATTCAGCAACAGAGACAATCGCGATCTTAGCTCTTTTAGCAAGAAATGCTTTGAAAACAGTGTGCGTCTTATCATTGAGGTTGTCTTGTTAGGAAAATGAGTTAGGAGACAAAGTAACGGTGTTCCTACATGAAGTTAGTGAGTCTCTCCTAGATTAGAGTTGAATAGCGTCCTAGCTCATTCAGCAACAGAGACAATCACGATCTTAGCTCTTTTAGCAAGAAATGCATTGAGAACAGTGTGCAACTTATCATTGAGGTTGTCTTGTTAGGAAAATGAGTTAGGAGACAAAGTAACGGTGTTCCTACATGAAGTTAGTGAGTCTCTCCTAGATTAGAGTTGAATAGCGTCCTAGCTCATTCAGCAACAGAGGCAATCACGATCTTAGCTCTTTTAGCAAGAAATGCATTGAAAACAGTGTGCGTCTTATAATTGAGGTTGTCTTGTTAGGAAAATGAGTTAGGAGACAAAGTAACGGTGTTCCTACATGAAGTTAGTGAGTCTCTCTTAGATTAGAGTTGAATAGCGTCCTAGCTCATTCAGCAACAGAGACAATCACGATCTTAGCTCTTTTAGCAAGAAATGCATTGAAAAAAGTGTGCGTCTTATCATTGAGGTTGTCTTGTTAGGAAAATGAGTTAGGAGACAAAGTAACGGTGTTCCTACATGAAGTTAGTGAGTCTCTCCTAGATTAGAGTTGAATAGCGTCCTAGCTCATTCAGCAACAGAGACAATCACGATCTTAGCTCTTTTAGCAAGAAATGCATTGAAAACAGTGTGCGTCTTATCATTGAGGTTGTCTTGTTAGGAAAATGAGTTAGGAGACAAAGTAACGGTGTTCCTACATGAAGTTAGTGAGTCTCTCCTAGATTAGAGTTGAATTGCGTCCTTGCTCATTCAGCAACAAAGGCAATCACGATCTTAGCTCTTTTAGCAAGAAATGCTTTGAAAACAGTGTGCGTCTTATCATTGAGGTTGTCTTGTTAGGAAAATGAGTTAGGAGACAAAGTAACGGTGTTCCTACATGAAGTTAGTGAGTCTCTCCTAGATTAGAGTTGAATAGCGTCCTAGCTCATTCAGCAACAGAGACAATCACGATCTTAGCTCTTTTAGCAAGAAATGCATTGAGAACAGTGTGCAACTTATCATTGAGGTTGTCTTGTTAGGAAAATGAGTTAGGAGACAAAGTAACGGTGTTCCTACATGAAGTTAGTGAGTCTCTCCTAGATTAGAGTTGAATAGCGTCCTAGCTCATTCAGCAACAGAGACAATCGCGATCTTAGCTCTTTTAGCAAGAAATGCATTGAAAACAGTGTGCGTCTTATCATTGAGGTTGTCTTGTTAGGAAAATGAGTTAGGAGACAAAGTAACGGTGTTCCTACATGAAGTTAGTGAGTCTCTCCTAGATTAGAGTTGAATTGCGTCCTTGCTCATTCAGCAACAGAGGCAATCACGATCTTAGCTCTTTTAGCAACAAATGCTTTGAAAACAGTGTGCGTCTTATCATTGAGGTTGTCTTGTTAGGAAAATGAGTTAGGAGACAAAGTAACGGTGTTCCTACATGAAGTTAGTGAGTCTCTCCTAAATCAGAGTTGAATTGCGTCCTAGCTCATTCAGCAACATAGGCAATCACGATCTTAGCTCTTTTAGCAAGAAATGCATTGAAAACAGTGTGCGTCTTATCATTGAGGTTGTCTTGTTAGGAAAATGAGTTAGGAGACAAAGTAACCGTGTTCCTACATGAAGTTAGTGAGTCTCTCCTAGATTAGAGTTGAATAGCGTCCTAGCTCATTCAGCAACAGAGACAATCACGATCTTAGCTCTTTTAGCAAGAAATGCATTGAAAACAGTGTGCGTCTTATCATTGAGGTTATCTTGTTAGGAAAATGAGTTAGGAGACAAAGTAACGGTGTTCCTACATGAAGTTAGTGAGTCTCTCCTAGATTAGAGTTGAATAGCGACCTAGCTCATTCAGCAACAGAGACAATCACGATCTTAGCTCTTTTAGCAAGAAATGCATTGAAAACAGTGTGCGTCTTATCATTGAGGTTGTCTTGTTAGGAAAATGAGTTAGGAGACAAAGTAACGGTGTTCCTACATGAAGTTAGTGAGTCTCTCCTAGATTAGAGTTGAATTGCGTCCTAGCTCATTCAGCAACAGAGGCAATCACGATCTTAGCTCTTTTAGCAAGAAATGCATTGAAAACAGTGTGCGTCTTATCATTGAGGTTGTCTTGTTAGGAAAATGAGTTAGGAGACAAAGTAACGGTGTTCCTACATGAAGTTAGTGAGTCTCTCTTAGATTAAAGTTGAATAGCGTCCTAGCTCATTCAGCAACAGAGACAATCACGATCTTAGCTCTTTTAGCAAGAAATGCATTGAAAACAGTGTGCGTCTTATCATTGAGGTTGTCTTGTTAGGAAAATGAGTTAGGAGACAAAGTAACGGTGTTCCTACATGAAGTTAGTGAGTCTCTCCTAGATTAGAGTTGAATAGCGTCCTAGCTCATTCAGCAACAGAGACAATCACGATCTTAGCTCTTTTAGCAAGAAATGCATTGAAAACAGTGTGCGTCTTATCATTGAGGTTGTCTTGTTAGGAAAATGAGTTAGGAGACAAAGTAACGGTGTTCCTACATGAAGTTAGTGAGTCTCTCCTAGATTAGAGTTGAATAGCGTCCTAGCTCATTCAGCAACAGAGACAATCACGATCTTAGCTCTTTTAGCAAGAAATGCATTGAAAACAGTGTGCGTCTTATCATTGAGGTTGTCTTGTTAGGAAAATGAGTTAGGAGACAAAGTAACGGTGTTCCTACATGAAGTTAGTGAGTCTCTCCTAGATCAGAGTTGAATTGCGTCCTAGCTCATTCAGCAACATAGGCAATCACGATCTTAGCTCTTTTAGCAAGAAATGCATTGAAAACAGTGTGCGTCTTATCATTGAGGTTGTCTTGTTAGGAAAATGAGTTAGGAGACAAAGTAACGGTGTTCCTACATGAAGTTAGTGAGTCTCTCCTAGATTAGAGTTGAATAGCGTCCTAGCTCATTCAGCAACAGAGACAATCACGATCTTAGCTCTTTTAGCAAGAAATGCATTGAAAACAGTGTGCGTCTTATCATTGAGGTTGTCTTGTTAGGAAAATGAGTTAGGAGACAAAGTAACGGTGTTCCTACATGAAGTTAGTGAGTCTCTCCTAGATTAGAGTTGAATTGCGTCCTTGCTCATTCAGCAACAGAGGCAATCACGATCTTAGCTCTTTTAGCAAGAAATGCTTTGAAAACAGTGTGCGTCTTATCATTGAGGTTGTCTTGTTAGGAAAATGAGTTAGGAGACAAAGTAACGGTGTTCCTACATGAAGTTAGTGAGTCTCTCCTAGATTAGAGTTGAATAGCGTCCTAGCTCATTCAGCAACAGAGACAATCACGATCTTAGCTCTTTTAGCAAGAAATGCATTGAGAACAGTGTGCAACTTATCATTGAGGTTGTCTTGTTAGGAAAATGAGTTAGGAGACAAAGTAACGGTGTTCCTACATGAAGTTAGTGAGTCTCTCCTAGATTAGAGTTGAATAGCGTCCTAGCTCATTCAGCAACAGAGGCAATCACGATCTTAGCTCTTTTATCAAGAAATGCTTTGAAAACAGTGTGCGTCTTATCATTGAGGTTGTCTTGTTAGGAAAATGAGTTAGGAGACAAAGTAACGGTGTTCCTACATGAAGTTAGTGAGTCTCTCTTAGATTAGAGTTGAATAGCGTCCTAGCTCATTCAGCAACAGAGACAATCACGATCTTAGCTCTTTTAGCAAGAAATGCATTGAAAACAGTGTGCGTCTTATCATTGAGGTTGTCTTGTTAGGAAAATGAGTTAGGAGACAAAGTAACGGTGTTCCTACATGAAGTTAGTGAGTCTCTCCTAGATTAGAGTTGAATAGCGTCCTAGCTCATTCAGCAACAGAGACAATCACGATCTTAGCTCTTTTAGCAAGAAATGCATTGAAAACAGTGTGCGTCTTATCATTGAGGTTGTCTTGTTAGGAAAATGAGTTAGGAGACAAAGTAACGGTGTTCCTACATGAAGTTAGTGAGTCTCTCCTAGATTAGAGTTGAATTGCGTCCTTGCTCATTCAGCAACAGAGGCAATCACGATCTTAGCTCTTTTAGCAAGAAATGCTTTGAAAACAGTGTGCAACTTATCATTGAGGTTGTCTTGTTAGGAAAATGAGTTAGGAGACAAAGTAACGGTGTTCCTACATGAAGTTAGTGAGTCTCTCCTAGATTAGAGTTGAATAGCGTCCTAGCTCATTCAGCAACAGAGACAATCACGATCTTAGCTCTTTTAGCAAGAAATGCATTGAGAACAGTGTGCAACTTATCATTGAGGTTGTCTTGTTAGGAAAATGAGTTAGGAGACAAAGTAACGGTGTTCCTACATGAAGTTAGTGAGTCTCTCCTAGATTAGAGTTGAATAGCGTCCTAGCTCATTCAGCAACAGAGGCAATCACGATCTTAGCTCTTTTAGCAAGAAATGCATTGAAAACAGTGTGCGTCTTATCATTGAGGTTGTCTTGTTAGGAAAATGAGTTAGGAGACAAAGTAACGGTGTTCCTACATGAAGTTAGTGAGTCTCTCTTAGATTAGAGTTGAATAGCGTCCTAGCTCATTCAGCAACAGAGACAATCACGATCTTAGCTCTTTTAGCAAGAAATGCATTGAAAACAGCGTGCGTCTTATCATTGAGGTTGTCTTGTTAGGAAAATGAGTTAGGAGACAAAGTAACGGTGTTCCTACATGAAGTTAGTGAGTCTCTCTTAGATTAGAGTTGAATAGCGTCCTAGCTCATTCAGCAACAGAGACAATCACGATCTTAGCTCTTTTAGCAAGAAATGCATTGAAAACAGTGTGCGTCTTATCATTGAGGTTGTCTTGTTAGGAAAATGAGTTAGGAGACAAAGTAACGGTGTTCCTACATGAAGTTAGTGAGTCTCTCCTAGATTAGAGTTGAATTGCGTCCTTGCTCATTTAGCAACAGAGGCAATCACGATCTTAGCTCTTTTAGCAAGAAATGCTTTGAAAACAGTGTGCGTCTTATCATTGAGGTTGTCTTGTTAGGAAAATGAGTTAGGAGACAAAGTAACGGTGTTCCTACATGAAGTTAGTGAGTCTCTCCTAGATTAGAGTTGAATAGCGTCCTAGCTCATTCAGCAACAGAGACAATCACGATCTTAGCTCTTTAAGCAAGAAATGCATTGAAAACAGTGTGCGTCTTATCATTGAGGTTGTCTTGTTAGGAAAATGAGTTAGGAGACAAAGTAACGGTGTTCCTACATGAAGTTAGTTAGTCTCTCCTAGATTAGAGTTGAATAGCGTCCTAGCTCATTCAGCAACAGAGACAATCACGATCTTATCTCTTTTAGCAAGAAATGCATTGAAAACAGTGTGCGTCTTATCATTGAGGTTGTCTTGTTAGGAAAATGAGTTAGGAGACAAAGTAACGGTGTTCCTACATGAAGTTAGTGAGTCTCTCCTGGATCAGAGTTGAATTGCGTCCTAGCTCATTCAGCAACATAGGCAATCACGATCTTAGCTCTTTTAGCAAGAAATGCATTGAAAACAGTGTGCGTCTTATCATTGAGGTTGTCTTGTTAGGAAAATGAGTTAGGAGACAAAGTAACGGTGTTCCTACACGAAGTTAGTGAGTCTCTCCTTCCTAGATTAGAGTTGAATAGCGTCCTAGCTCATTCAGCAACAGAGACAATCACGATCTTAGCTCTTTTAGCAAGAAATGCATTGAAAACAGTGTGCGTCTTATCATTGAGGTTGTCTTGTTAGGAAAATGAGTTAGGAGACAAAGTAACGGTGTTCCTACATGAAGTTAGTGAGTCTCTCTTAGATTAGAGTTGAATAGCGTCCTAGCTCATTCAGCAACAGAGACAATCACGATCTTAGCTCTTTTAGCAAGAAATGCATTGAAAACAGTGTGCGTCTTATCATTGAGGTTGTCTTGTTAGGAAAATGAGTTAGGAGACAAAGTAACGGTGTTCCTACATGAAGTTAGTGAGTCTCTCCTAGATTAGAGTTGAATAGCGTCCTAGCTCATTCAGCAACAGAGACAATCACGATCGGACGTGTCTGTTTGCAGCTCCGCCTGAGAACCAGGAGGTCCGTGTCCGGGAGGAGTCCCTATCAATCAAGCCCGGAATCAACACCTGTGCTGGGCTTGGGAGTCTCGGCGTCTTGCATGGAGCCTCGTGCTCCTGCCCCCCGGGAGAGGCCGGCGGGGGGCAGGGGGAGTTCTCAACCGGCCAGGAAAGTATCAGCAGAGCTGGGGGTGAGAAGATCCAGCAGGGGCTGTAGCCTTGTAGCCTCTGCCCCCCAGTCCGGACATGAGATCGGCAGCAGCCGTGGAGGCTGTGAGCAGCGTGGGGGAGGAAGTGGTGTACCCGAGCGGTGTGACCAGCAAACTGGACTCGGCTGGGGAATCCAGAGACCAGGTGAGAACCTGCAGACTTTTGGCTCCCGTATATCGGCCATGCTTAGTGCCTTTGAGGAGGCTTCAAGGGAGCTGAAGGCTAAGCGGCAGCAGCTGAAATCTTTAAAAGTGGCAGTGAGCAGTGCACCCCAGAAGAAAAGACAGGAGTGCATTGCCATGGCTAAAGCCCTTAAGAGGGACATAGAAGATTTGGAGGCAAAGAAACAGCAGATTATTGCGGCTGGAGGGCCTTTTGCTGAGAAACTGGTTAATCAGGACAGATTTGCCCAAATGGCGTCTGGAGAGGTTGACTCCCACAGGAGTTCAGTTACTGGTGTGGAGGGGGGTTGTGTGTCCTCAAGCATGCCTCTCACACCAGCACAGGCTCAGTTACCCCAGAGCTCATCTGGTGAGTCTGAGGGGGATGAAAACTATAGCGGTGGGGCTCTGATGGCCCAAATAAGGAAGTTAGAGTCCCCAGTGCATCTTGAGGGTTTCTCCTTTGGGGACGACCCTGGTCCGGAGGAACATCTAGAAGGAAAGAGGAAGAGGTCGAGGTCTTCCCCAAAGAAAAAGTTGAAGGTGAAAGAGGAGGTAAAGCTAGTTTATGTGCATCACAACTCGCCCCCTGCAAAGGGAGCGGGTCCCGCAGTGCACGCCTCTGTTTCTGTGGTGGAACAGGGGTATACAAGCGGGGAGAGCAATATGGCTATGATTGTGGCGAAGGGCACCGTCTCTGGTGGCAGTGCAGAGCATGGTGGTAACATGGTGGTGGAGCCAAATAGTGCAGGAGGTGGCGTAAAAAACGGTGCTGGTGCAGCAAGTCTCCCTGATGTGGCAGGGGGTAGTCCTTCGGTGGTGCCAGGGGCCACAAATGCAGCTTCCTTAACTTTGCCTAGGGAGGATGTGGTCTCTGCAGAGGATGTTCCTGTTCTGCCCTCTCCCGTCCAGGGAAAGGAGAAAAAATCGGTTCCAGGTTCTGCCAGTGGAGGGCAGAGACTCTCATCCGAGATTACTGGTGATGTAGAGAAGCAGGAAGTCTCCCTCCCAAACCTGGCCAGTATGGATGAAAGTGTGAGTGAAGAGGTGGTGAGGCCTGGAGGTAGTGGTGTGGGTAGATTGGAGGCTCCAAGTAGGAGCACAGTTGGCAGAAGTTATGCCAGTGTGGCGGGTGGGGCTCCGGGACAGCTCCCATCTTCAGATTCCGGGGACGGCACATTGCAAAGGCGCCTTCTCGAAGCTTTGCGTGCTGGGGAAAGTACCATGACAGTGGATGGTCAGCAGGTGGACCTGTCCTTTTGGATTGAGAGGCATGGTCTAGGGGCCTTCCGAGAGAGAAAGGAAGGGGAGGTAGTTTGGTCACTCCCTACAAGTGGGCAGGGGGTCTCAAGGAGGAATGTCGTCCGTCTTAGGTGGAGAGGTAATGATGGTTGCCCCCCAAGGAAAAGGGTGGTGGAACTCCTGCTTAAGATGGGCTTCAAGGCCAGGGACATCTATGCTTTAATACATCCTCATGGGACCCCTGAGTTCGACATCAGTTTTGTTCGCCCGGAGGGTCTTGAGGTCTTCTGGGCGAATTACGAACTGGTGAAGGCTCAGCCGGAATGGCGGGATTTTGCAGTACAAGCAGTAACCCGTCAAAATGGGATCAAGAAAGTGACCGTGCTGACTCGTAACGAGTCTCTTTCTTGCATTGATATCATGACCTGGATAGGCAGATATGGAGAGGTGGTGGAGGTCCCAAAAAGGAATCTGGATGAATTTGGGATCTGGTCGGGGGCCTGGACGTTTATGGTGAGGCTTAAGCGTTCGGGCCATACTGTTACCCATATTCCCTCATCAACCTTCCTGGGTAGAGATCGCATTCTAGTCTTCTACCAGGGACAGCCGAAGCTCTGCCACAGGTGCGGTGACCCCTCCCACCTCAGTGCAAACTGTAATGTGCGGAGGTGCTCACTCTGTGGGGGGTCTGGACATCTTGCTGCAGACTGTGGAGATATTCGCTGTCACCTGTGTGGTGAGTTGGGTCACCCGTTCAGCCGGTGCCCGCGCTCCTTTGCCAATGCAGTCCTACACCCGGAGGGGAGTAATCCTTCAGTGGTGGGGGACGGCGGAGGTGGGGGAGCAAAGGGGTCGAGGAAGAAGTCTCACTCTCGGCTGAGGCGAGAGGCCGAGCGGAGGAAACAGAGGGAGCAAGGGGTGCAAAGATTAAGTTCTGAAGCATGTCCTGAGCCCCGTACTGAAAGGGATGTGACAGAGACCCCGAGGGATAAGGAGGTGGACGAGGAGCTAGGAAGGATCGATAGGGAGGAGCAAAGCCTTTCCTCTGGCCTCTCCTGTTATGAAAGTGCAGGGGAGGAGAAGAGGGAGGGTGGAGCTGAGGGCCACAAACTGGGTATTGGCAAGTCAAAATCCCTTGCAACCCGATCGAAGGAAGCAGAAACCTGCGGCCGTTCTGGCTTTACCTCAAATCGCTACCAAGCCCTCAGGGACATATCCCCTTCCTCTGATGAGGAAGAAGAGGAGGAGGTAGGGCAGAGAGAGGGCGCTGAGTCTTCTCCCTTGCAGAGACCACTGTCTTCAGGGGAGGAGGCTGGCCTGGAATCTGAAGATGAGACCTGTAAGAAAAAGAAAAAAGGGAAAAAAATGGATACGAGTGGACCCTCATTAAAAAGGGGAAAGGGATCCTCATCAGATGGGGATAGAGGGAAGGGTGGCAAGAAGAAGGCTGTCTAATTTAATCATTCTCTATGGCGGCACTCACTCCGTTGACGCTAGCCTCCATTAATGTGGCTAGCATTAAGTCTAATATGGCTAGATTTGCAGCCTTTGATTTTCTCAGCCAGGTTGAAGCTGACATTTTATTTTTGCAAGAGACCAGGATATCCACATTGCCTGGGGTAGCCAAAGCAAGGCAGGAATGGACGAGGGGACCATCTTATTGGTCTCTTGCGGCTGAGCCATATAGCGGAGTGGCGGTTCTTTTTACTGCACAGGTAGAATGCCGACGAATGATTGAATTAGAAATGGGGAGGTGTCTAATCCTTGATGTTCTCATGAAAGGACAAGATTTGCGTCTGATTAATATATATGGCCCCCAAACACGAGGTGGCCGCAAGGATCTTTTTATGAGGATTAAGCCTTTTCTTTTTACAAGCCGGCAAGTGGTTTTCGGAGGGGATTTTAACACTATTGTTAGATCCCAGGATAGGGGAGGTTCCGAATACAAGCCGACTTATGACAGCACAGCTTTATGTAGAATAGCTAGTGAAGCTCGCCTGGTGGATAACCACATCCGGCACTCCCCAGGTCACGCGGGTTACACCTTTTACAGAGGTAATAGTAGGTCAAGAATAGATAGGTTTTTTTTAAAGGAAGAAGCCATCTCGTCACCGGTGTCGGTGACAGAGGTGGAATTTTCCGATCACTGTATGATTATGTTTTCTTTGAATGTTACAGAGACTCCTCGGATGGGTAAAGGTCTATGGAGGTTGAATTCATCTCTCCTGGAAGAAGCTGCGGTAAGACAATCCTTTGAGGACTTCCTTCAAAGCCAGGTACCGTTATTGGATCTTGGTGGCACTAAGGCTGAGTGGTGGGAGATATTCAAAAAAAGAGTGGCGAAGTATTTCCGTCAGCTCTCAAGCCTCAGAAGCCTTGATATGTACAAATTGTACCAAGGTCTGAGGAGGAAACTCGAACATCTAGTCTCGACTGGAGGTAGTAGGGAGGAGATCTCCAGAGTCAAATCTTTGCTCAAGAAATGTCAGTACAATAGGCACGCATCTTTGATTCTTGAGAGGGATTTCGGGAAATACCGCTCGCCCGACCCTTACAGGAATTGCAAGATGTCAGTGAATAGTAAAATTGTGACAGGACTGAGGGACAGTACGGGTTCCCTGAAGAGATCCAAATCAGGGATCCTGGAGGTCATCAGATCCTTTTACGGGCATCTCTTGGGGAAGAAGGAACTGGATCGGGATGTGATGTCGGCTTTCCTGGCTGAGGCAGTCCCTGAGAAAGGGGTAGACCCCTCCCTTGGCGTTTTGATAGAACCGATTAGTGAAGAGGAAGTGAGACGGGCGATCGAGGGTCTTGCCCTCAAGAAATCGCCTGGTCCGGATGGCTTAACATCCGAGTTCTACAAGACCTTTAAAGGAAGTTTAATTCCCCTCTTGACTGAGGTTTTTAACGAGTGTCTTTCCTCGGGCACTTTGCCAAAGTCAATGAGGAGGTCGGCCCTAATCATTCTATCAAAGGGTAAGGACCCGTCACGCATTGAGAATTGGCGGCCCATAGCGCTTCTCAATACAGACAGGAAGGTTCTGGCAAAGGTACTATTTAATCGGCTGGTGCAGTTCGCACCCCGGCTTCTTTCAGGGGCCCAGCATTGCTCTGTTCCAGGCCGAAGTACTTTTAGTGCTGTGCTCGGTGTCCGGGAGGCAGTGGAGCAGGGAAAGGCAGGTAACTGGAAGGGGTATATGCTGTCCTTAGATCAGGCGAAGGCCTTTGACAGAGTCAACCATGAGTACCTCTGGTCGGTACTTTTGCGGTACGGTCTACCGGGTGGGTTTGTTAATTGGCTTCAGACCTTATATGCTGGGGCTGAGACCTTCCCCCTTGTAAACGGTTGGGTTGGGCACCCTTTTGAGGTGGGGTCTGGAGTCCGCCAGGGTTGTCCTCTGAGCCCACTATTATATGTGTTCGCTATCGATCCCTTCCTTCGGAGGATTGATGGTGGTCCATTGGTGGGAGTCGGGATGAGCCGGGAGGATCCGGAGGCCACCCTGAGGGTGGTGGCGTATGCTGATGATGTCACCGTTTTCGTGTCCTCGGGAGGGGAGGCGGAGATGGTGATGTCTGAGGTTGACCGCTACTCGGAGGCATCTGGGTCCATGATCAACCGTGAAAAGTGTGAATGTCTCTGGTTGGGAGAGGAGGATCCCGAGTTTGATCTTCCGGACACTCTCCCAAAACCTCAGGGGTCTGCTAAAATCTTGGGCATTGAATTTGATATGGGGGACTACCCCACTCGAAATTGGGAAGGTAGACTGGACAATGCCACCCAAAAGGTCAACCAATGGAAGGGTCTTCGGTCTTTGACCCTGAGGGAAAGGGTTCACCTGGCAAAGGCCTATTTGCTACCGTTGTTAATATACCTGGGCAGTGTGTGTATGTTGCCAGAGCCTCTCTGGAAGCGGGTCTACAGTTTGTTCTTCCAACTGTTATGGGGGAATAAACTAAACCTAGTCAAGAGGGAGGTTACTTACCGTACGAGGAGACTAGGAGGGTTGGGTATGGTCAACCCTGTTGTGTTCTTAGCGAACACTTTTCTTAAGATGAACCTAGCGAACCTCTGGAAAGAGAGGGCTCCTCCGTGGGTATTCTCCTGTAAGGGATGGTTTCGGCCTTTCTTCCAGCAATGGGAGTCAGGAGGGCGAGTGAAAGACTTACGTTCACGGCATGGATATCTTCCGTCTTATGTCGCCCCGGTTTTGAAGGTGATCCGCCGGTGGGGTCTGCAGGTGGGTGAGATCAGGACTCTGTCAAGGAGATTGCTTGACAAGAGGGTTCTGTTGTCCCACTTTCAGAAGCCCCTGGTGCTCAAAGATTGCCCAAGTCGGGATCTAGGGGTGGGGCTAAAGCTTTTAAACTCAGTAAGGATCCCTAAGAAGTTTTGGGACTTCACTTGGCGCTGCTTCCATGGGAAACTGCATGTGAGGGACAATGTGAAGTTCAGAAGCGCTGATGATCGAGGTTGTCCTCGGGAGCAGTGTGGTGGCATACTAGAAAGTATGGATCACTTCCTGCTTCATTGTCCCTTTAATGCAGAGGTATACAAACGGGCGGGTGCCTCCATTGGCTGGAGAGGTTTAGCCAGCCTTTCTTATGCTGAGTGGGCCTATGGAGCTTTCAGAGACCTTGGTGGAAGGGACCGGAACACTTTATTTCTAGTAAGCGTAGTGGTAAGGTATGGCACGTGGATTGCACGATGTAGTCTGACTACTCAGCAAAAAATCCTCCCAGTGGAAGAGGTTGTTAGGAACATTATGGGTGACCTGGTGAAGGTGCGTTCTTTGGAAGGCGTAAGGCTGGGCACAGACAGGGCAGCCCTTCTTTGGAGGGGATTTAATTTCTCTGTGCCTTAGTTTTGCTCCCTTCTTTTCCTGGTTGTGGGCTAGAGTGTCACTCGTTAGTCTTTTTGTTTTGAAATAAAAGTGTTTTTTAAAAAAAAAGGCTTATAGACACTGAACTTGAGCCTTCGGGTTTATTGAGTGCTTTGTTTTCTCTTATTAAAATTATTTAAGTTGTTGTTTGCTGTTTTAGTTGTTGCGCTATGGTTAGATAGTGGGACCAGAACAGGTTGGGTGGGGGAAATGGGGGGAGGGATGTGGGTATGCAGTGCAATTTTATTTTTTTTATTTTTTTTGTGTGGCAGTCAACATCTGGACTATGCGGACATGACATGGACATGAGGCGAGATGTTGGCCAGGGTGCAAATGGGAGTGGGTTCATAGAATAGAATATAGCATAGGATATATAGGATATATATTAATTAAAAAAAAAAAAAAAATTATAAAAAAAAAAAAAAAAAAAAAATATAAAAAAAAAAAATTAAAAAAAAAATTAAAAAAAAAATTTAAAAAAAAAAAAAAAAAATGTATTAAAAAGCGATTGCTGTGTTTTTATTTTTGTGTGTTTCGTTTATGCTCAATGTACATGATTGTAGTTGTTTTGTTTTGGTTAAGTACAATTTACTATGGTATGTGTGGTTGTTGGCCAGGTTTGGGCAGTTTAAGTCAATTTGGGAGTACACTTGATATGAAATTTGAGTTAATTGTTTATAAATTTATATAAAAAGAGTGCATTGAAAACAGTGTGCGTCTTATCATTGAGGTTGTCTTGTTAGGAAAATTAGTTAGGAGACAAAGTAACGGTGTTCCTACATGAAGTTAGTGAGTCTCTCCTAGATTAGAGTTGAATAGCGTCCTAGCTCATTCAGCAACAGAGACAATCACGATCTTAGCTCTTTTAGCAAGAAATGCATTGAAAACAGTGTGCGTCTTATCATTGAGGTTGTCTTGTTAGGAAAATGAGTTAGGAGACAAAGTAACGGTGTTCCTACATGAAGTTAGTGAGTCTCTCCTAGATTAGAGTTGAATTGCGTCCTTGCTCATTCAGCAACAGAGGCAATCACGATCTTAGCTCTTTTAGCAAGAAATGCTTTGAAAACAGTGTGCGTCTTATCATTGAGGTTGTCTTGTTAGGAAAATGAGTTAGGAGACAAAGTAACGGTGTTCCTACATGAAGTTAGTGAGTCTCTCCTAGATTAGAGTTGAATAGCGTCCTAGCTCATTCAGCAACAGAGACAATCACGATCTTAGCTCTTTTAGCAAGAAATGCATTGAGAACAGTGTGCAACTTATCATTGAGGTTGTCTTGTTAGGAAAATGAGTTAGGAGACAAAGTAACGGTGTTCCTACATGAAGTTAGTGAGTCTCTCCTAGATTAGAGTTGAATAGCGTCCTAGCTGATTCAGCAACAGAGGCAATCACGATCTTAGCTCTTTTAGCAAGAAATGCATTGAAAACAGTGTGCGTCTTATCATTGAGGTTGTCTTGTTAGGAAAATGAGTTAGGAGACAAAGTAACGGTGTTCCTACATGAAGTTAGTGAGTCTCTCTTAGATTAGAGTTGAATAGCGTCCTAGCTCATTCAGCAACAGAGACAATCACGATCTTAGCTCTTTTAGCAAGAAATGCATTGAAAACAGTGTGCGTCTTATCATTGAGGTTGTCTTGTTAGGAAAATGAGTTAGGAGACAAAGTAACGGTGTTCCTACATGAAGTTAGTGAGTCTCTCCTAGATTAGAGTTGAATAGCGTCCTAGCTCATTCAGCAACAGAGACAATCGCGATCTTAGCTCTTTTAGCAAGAAATGCATTGAAAACAGTGTGCGTCTTATCATTGAGGTTGTCTTGTTAGGAAAATGAGTTAGGAGACAAAGTAACGGTGTTCCTACATGAAGTTAGTGAGTCTCTCCTAGATTAGAGTTGAATTGCGTCCTTGCTCATTCAGCAACAGAGGCAATCACGATCTTAGCTCTTTTAGCAAGAAATGCTTTGAAAACAGTGTGCGTCTTATCATTGAGGTTGTCTTGTTAGGAAAATGAGTTAGGAGACAAAGTAACGGTGTTCCTACATGAAGTTAGTGAGTCTCTCCTAGATCAGAGTTGAATTGCGTCCTAGCTCATTCAGCAACATAGGCAATCACGATCTTAGCTCTTTTAGCAAGAAATGCATTGAAAACAGTGTGCGTCTTATCATTGAGGTTGTCTTGTTAGGAAAATGAGTTAGGAGACAAAGTAACGGTGTTCCTACATGAAGTTAGTGAGTCTCTCCTAGATTAGAGTTGAATAGCGTCCTAGCTCATTCAGCAACAGAGACAATCACGATCTTAGCTCTTTTATCAAGAAATGCATTGAAAAAAGTGTGCGTCTTATCATTGAGGTTGTCTTGTTAGGAAAATGAGTTAGGAGACAAAGTAACGGTGTTCCTACATGAAGTTAGTGAGTCTTTCCTAGATCAGAGTTGAATTGCGTCCTAGCTCATTCAGCAACATAGGCAATCACGATCTTAGCTCTTTTAGCAAGAAATGCATTGAAAACAGTGTGCGTCTTATCATTGAGGTTGTCTTGTTAGGAAAATGAGTTAGGAGACAAAGTAACGGTGTTCCTACATGAAGTTAGTGAGTCTCTCCTAGATTAGAGTTGAATAGCGTCCTAGCTCATTCAGCAACAGAGACAATCACGATCTTAGCTCTTTTAGCAAGAAATGCATTGAGAACAGTGTGCAACTTATCATTGAGGCTGTCTTGTTAGGAAAATGAGTTAGGAGACAAAGTAACGGTGTTCCTACATGAAGTTAGTGAGTCTCTCCTAGATTAGAGTTGAATAGCGTCCTAACTCATTCAGCAACAGAGGCAATCACGATCTTAGCTCTTTTAGCAAGAAATGCATTGAAAACAGTGTGCGTCTTATCATTGAGGTTGTCTTGTTAGGAAAATGAGTTAGGAGACAAAGTAACGGTGTTCCTACATGAAGTTAGTGAGTCTCTCTTAGATTAGAGTTGAATAGCGTCCTAGCTCATTCAGCAACAGAGACAATCACGATCTTAGCTCTTTTAGCAAGAAATGCATTGAAAACAGTGTGCGTCTTATCATTGAGGTTGTCTTGTTAGGAAAATGAGTTAGGAGACAAAGTAACGGTGTTCCTACATGAAGTTAGTGAGTCTCTCCTAGATTAGAGTTGAATTGCGTCCTTGCTCATTCAGCAACAGAGGCAATCACGATCTTAGCTCTTTTAGCAAGAAATGCTTTGAAAACAGTGTGCGTCTTATCATTGAGGTTGTCTTGTTAGGAAAATGAGTTAGGAGACAAAGTAACGGTGTTCCTACATGAAGTTAGTGAGTCTCTCCTAGATCAGAGTTGAATTGCGTCCTAGCTCATTCAGCAACATAGGCAATCACGATCTTAGCTCTTTTAGCAAGAAATGCATTGAAAACAGTGTGCGTCTTATCATTGAGGTTGTCTTGTTAGGAAAATGAGTTAGGAGACAAAGTAACGGTGTTCCTACATGAAGTTAGTGAGTCTCTCCTAGATTAGAGTTGAATAGCGTCCTAGCTCATTCAGCAACAGAGACAATCACGATCTTAGCTCTTTTAGCAAGAAATGCATTGAAAACAGTGTGCGTCTTATCATTGAGGTTGTCTTGTTAGGAAAATGAGTTAGGAGACAAAGTAACGGTGTTCCTACATGAAGTTAGTGAGTCTCTCCTAGATTAGAGTTGAATAGCGTCCTAGCTCATTCAGCAACAGAGACAATCACGATCTTAGCTCTTTTAGCAAGAAATGCATTGAAAACAGTGTGCGTCTTATCATTGAGGTTGTCTTGTTAGGAAAATGAGTTAGGAGACAAAGTAACGGTGTTCCTACATGAAGTTAGTGAGTCTCTCCTAGATTAGAGTTGAATAGCGTCCTAGCTCATTCAGCAACAGAGGCAATCACGATCTTAGCTCTTTTAGCAAGAAATGCTTTGAAAACAGTGTGCGTCTTATCATTGAGGTTGTCTTGTTAGGAAAATGAGTTAGGAGACAAAGTAACGGTGTTCCTACATGAAGTTAGTGAGTCTCTCCTAGATTAGAGTTGAATAGCGTCCTAGCTCATTCAGCAACAGAGACAATCACGATCTTAGCTCTTTTAGCAAGAAATGCATTGAAAACAGTGTGCGTCTTATCATTGAGGTTGTCTTGTTAGGAAAATGAGTTAGGAGACAAAGTAACGGTGTTCCTACATGAAGTTAGTGAGTCTCTCCTAGATTAGAGTTGAATAGCGTCCTAGCTCATTCAGCAACAGAGACAATCACGATCTTAGCTCTTTTAGCAAGAAATGCATTGAAAACATTGTGCGTCTTATCATTGAGGTTGTCTTGTTAGGAAAATGAGTTAGGAGACAAAGTAACGGTGTTCCTACATGAAGTTAGTGAGTCTCTCCTAGATTAGAGTTGAATTGCGTCCTTGCTCATTCAGCAACAGAGGCAATCACGATCTTAGCTCTTTTAGCAAGAAATGCATTGAGAACAGTGTGCAACTTATCATTGAGGTTGTCTTGTTAGGAAAATGAGTTAGGAGACAAAGTAACGGTGTTCCTACATGAAGTTAGTGAGTCTCTCCTAGATTAGAGTTGAATAGCGTCCTAGCTCATTCAGCAACAGAGGCAATCACGATCTTAGCTCTTTTAGCAAGAAATGCATTGAAAACAGTGTGCGTCTTATCATTGAGGTTGTCTTGTTAGGAAAATGAGTTAGGAGACAAAGTAACGGTGTTCCTACATGAAGTTAGTGAGTCTCTCTTAGATTAGAGTTGAATAGCGTCCTAGCTCATTCAGCAACAGAGACAATCACGATCTTAGCTCTTTTAGCAAGAAATGCATTGAAAACAGTGTGCGTCTTATCATTGAGGTTGTCTTGTTAGGAAAATGAGTTAGGAGACAAAGTAACGGTGTTCCTACATGAAGTTAGTGAGTCTCTCCTAGATTAGAGTTGAATAGCGTCCTAGCTCATTCAGCAACAGAGACAATCACGATCTTAGCTCTTTTAGCAAGAAATGCATTGAAAACAGTGTGCGTCTTATCATTGAGGTTGTCTTGTTAGGAAAATGAGTTAGGAGACAAAGTAACGGTGTTCCTACATGAAGTTAGTGAGTCTCTCCTAGATTAGAGTTGAATTGCGTCCTTGCTCATTCAGCAACAGAGGCAATCACGATCTTAGCTCTTTTAGCAAGAAATGCTTTGAAAACAGTGTGCGTCTTATCATTGAGGTTGTCTTGTTAGGAAAATGAGTTAGGAGACAAAGTAACGGTGTTCCTACATGAAGTTAGTGAGTCTCTCCTAGATTAGAGTTGAATAGCGTCCTAGCTCATTCAGCAACAGAGACAATCACGATCTTAGCTCTTTTAGCAAGAAATGCATTGAGAACAGTGTGCAACTTATCATTGAGGTTGTCTTGTTAGGAAAATGAGTTAGGAGACAAAGTAACGGTGTTCCTACATGAAGTTAGTGAGTCTCTCCTAGATTAGAGTTGAATAGCGTCCTAGCTCATTCAGCAACAGAGGCAATCACGATCTTAGCTCTTTTAGCAAGAAATGCTTTGAAAACAGTGTGCGTCTTATCATTGAGGTTGTCTTGTTAGGAAAATGAGTTAGGAGACAAAGTAACGGTGTTCCTACATGAAGTTAGTGAGTCTCTCCTAGATTAGAGTTGAATAGCGTCCTAGCTCATTCAGCAACAGAGACAATCACGATCTTAGCTCTTTTAGCAAGAAATGCATTGAGAACAGTGTGCAACTTATCATTGAGGTTGTCTTGTTAGGAAAATGAGTTAGGAGACAAAGTAACGGTGTTCCTACATGAAGTTAGTGAGTCTCTCCTAGATTAGAGTTGAATAGCGTCCTAGCTCATTCAGCAACAGAGGCAATCACGATCTTAGCTCTTTTAGCAAGAAATGCTTTGAAAACAGTGTGCGTCTTATCATTGAGGTTGTCTTGTTAGGAAAATGAGTTAGGAGACAAAGTAACGGTGTTCCTACATGAAGTTAGTGAGTCTCTCCTAGATTAGAGTTGAATAGCGTCCTAGCTCATTCAGCAACAGAGACAATCACGATCTTAGCTCTTTTAGCAAGAAATGCATTGAGAACAGTGTGCAACTTATCATTGAGGTTGTCTTGTTAGGAAAATGAGTTAGGAGACAAAGTAACGGTGTTCCTACATGAAGTTAGTGAGTCTCTCCTAGATTAGAGTTGAATAGCGTCCTAGCTCATTCAGCAACAGAGGCAATCACGATCTTAGCTCTTTTAGCAAGAAATGCATTGAAAACAGTGTGCGTCTTATCATTGAGGTTGTCTTGTTAGGAAAATGAGTTAGGAGACAAAGTAACGGTGTTCCTACATGAAGTTAGTGAGTCTCTCTTAGATTAGAGTTGAATAGCGTCCTAGCTCATTCAGCAACAGAGACAATCACGATCTTAGCTCTTTTAGCAAGAAATGCATTGAAAACAGTGTGCGTCTTATCATTGAGGTTGTCTTGTTAGGAAAATGAGTTAGGAGACAAAGTAACGGTGTTCCTACATGAAGTTAGTGAGTCTCTCCTAGATTAGAGTTGAATAGCGTCCTAGCTCATTCAGCAACAGAGACAATCACGATCTTAGCTCTTTTAGCAAGAAATGCATTGAAAACAGTGTGCGTCTTATCATTGAGGTTGTCTTGTTAGGAAAATGAGTTAGGAGACAAAGTAACGGTGTTCCTACATGAAGTTAGTGAGTCTCTCCTAGATTAGAGTTGAATTGCGTCCTTGCTCATTCAGCAACAGAGGCAATCACGATCTTAGCTCTTTTAGCAAGAAATGCTTTGAAAACAGTGTGCAACTTATCATTGAGGTTGTCTTGTTAGGAAAATGAGTTAGGAGACAAAGTAACGGTGTTCCTACATGAAGTTAGTGAGTCTCTCCTAGATTAGAGTTGAATAGCGTCCTAGCTCATTCAGCAACAGAGACAATCACGATCTTAGCTCTTTTAGCAAGAAATGCATTGAGAACAGTGTGCAACTTATCATTGAGGTTGTCTTGTTAGGAAAATGAGTTAGGAGACAAAGTAACGGTGTTCCTACATGAAGTTAGTGAGTCTCTCCTAGATTAGAGTTGAATAGCGTCCTAGCTCATTCAGCAACAGAGGCAATCACGATCTTAGCTCTTTTAGCAAGAAATGCATTGAAAACAGTGTGCGTCTTATCATTGAGGTTGTCTTGTTAGGAAAATGAGTTAGGAGACAAAGTAACGGTGTTCCTACATGAAGTTAGTGAGTCTCTCTTAGATTAGAGTTGAATAGCGTCCTAGCTCATTCAGCAACAGAGACAATCACGATCTTAGCTCTTTTAGCAAGAAATGCATTGAAAACAGTGTGCGTCTTATCATTGAGGTTGTCTTGTTAGGAAAATGAGTTAGGAGACAAAGTAACGGTGTTCCTACATGAAGTTAGTGAGTCTCTCTTAGATTAGAGTTGAATAGCGTCCTAGCTCATTCAGCAACAGAGACAATCACGATCTTAGCTCTTTTAGCAAGAAATGCATTGAAAACAGTGTGCGTCTTATCATTGAGGTTGTCTTGTTAGGAAAATGAGTTAGGAGACAAAGTAACGGTGTTCCTACATGAAGTTAGTGAGTCTCTCTTAGATTAGAGTTGAATAGCGTCCTAGCTCATTCAGCAACAGAGACAATCACGATCTTAGCTCTTTTAGCAAGAAATGCTTTGAAAACAGTGTGCGTCTTATCATTGAGGTTGTCTTGTTAGGAAAATGAGTTAGGAGACAAAGTAACGGTGTTCCTACATGAAGTTAGTGAGTCTCTCCTAGATTAGAGTTGAATTGCGTCCTTGCTCATTCAGCAACAGAGGCAATCACGATCTTAGCTCTTTTAGCAAGAAATGCTTTGAAAACAGTGTGCGTCTTATCATTGAGGTTGTCTTGTTAGGAAAATGAGTTAGGAGACAAAGTAACGGTGTTCCTACATGAAGTTAGTGAGTCTCTCCTAGATTAGAGTTGAATAGCGTCCTAGCTCATTCAGCAACAGAGACAATCACGATCTTAGCTCTTTAAGCAAGAAATGCATTGAAAACAGTGTGCGTCTTATCATTGAGGTTGTCTTGTTAGGAAAATGAGTTAGGAGACAAAGTAACGGTGTTCCTACATGAAGTTAGTTAGTCTCTCCTAGATTAGAGTTGAATAGCGTCCTAGCTCATTCAGCAACAGAGACAATCACGATCTTATCTCTTTTAGCAAGAAATGCATTGAAAACAGTGTGCGTCTTATCATTGAGGTTGTCTTGTTAGGAAAATGAGTTAGGAGACAAAGTAACGGTGTTCCTACATGAAGTTAGTGAGTCTCTCCTGGATCAGAGTTGAATTGCGTCCTAGCTCATTCAGCAACATAGGCAATCACGATCTTAGCTCTTTTAGCAAAAAATGCATTGAAAACAGTGTGCGTCTTATCATTGAGGTTGTCTTGTTAGGAAAATGAGTTAGGAGACAAAGTAACGGTGTTCCTACACGAAGTTAGTGAGTCTCTCCTTCCTAGATTAGAGTTGAATAGCGTCCTAGCTCATTCAGCAACAGAGACAATCACGATCTTAGCTCTTTTAGCAAGAAATGCATTGAAAACAGTGTGCGTCTTATCATTGAGGTTGTCTTGTTAGGAAAATGAGTTAGGAGACAAAGTAACGGTGTTCCTACATGAAGTTAGTGAGTCTCTCTTAGATTAGAGTTGAATAGCGTCCTAGCTCATTCAGCAACAGAGACAATCACGATCTTAGCTCTTTTAGCAAGAAATGCATTGAAAACAGTGTGCGTCTTATCATTGAGGTTGTCTTGTTAGGAAAATGAGTTAGGAGACAAAGTAACGGTGTTCCTACATGAAGTTAGTGAGTCTCTCCTAGATTAGAGTTGAATTGCGTCCTTGCTCATTCAGCAACAGAGGCAATCACGATCTTAGCTCTTTTAGCAAGAAATGCTTTGAAAACAGTGTGCGTCTTATCATTGAGGTTGTCTTGTTAGGAAAATGAGTTAGGAGACAAAGTAACGGTGTTCCTACATGAAGTTAGTGAGTCTCTCCTAGATTAGAGTTGAATAGCGTCCTAGCTCATTCAGCAACAGAGACAATCACGATCTTAGCTCTTTTAGCAAGAAATGCATTGAGAACAGTGTGCAACTTATCATTGAGGTTGTCTTGTTAGGAAAATGAGTTAGGAGACAAAGTAACGGTGTTCCTACATGAAGTTAGTGAGTCTCTCCTAGATTAGAGTTGAATAGCGTCCTAGCTCATTCAGCAACAGAGGCAATCACGATCTTAGCTCTTTTAGCAAGAAATGCATTGAAAACAGTGTGCGTCTTATCATTGAGGTTGTCTTGTTAGGAAAATGAGTTAGGAGACAAAGTAACGGTGTTCCTACATGAAGTTAGTGAGTCTCTCTTAGATTAGAGTTGAATAGCGTCCTAGCTCATTCAGCAACAGAGACAATCACGATCTTAGCTCTTTTAGCAAGAAATGCATTGAAAACAGTGTGCGTCTTATCATTGAGGTTGTCTTGTTAGGAAAATGAGTTAGGAGACAAAGTAACGGTGTTCCTACATGAAGTTAGTGAGTCTCTCTTAGATTAGAGTTGAATAGCGTCCTAGCTCATTCAGCAACAGAGACAATCACGATCTTAGCTATTTTAGCAAGAAATGCATTGAAAACAGTGTGCGTCTTATCATTGAGGTTGTCTTGTTAGGAAAATGAGTTAGGAGACAAAGTAACGGTGTTCCTACATGAAGTTAGTTAGTCTCTCCTAGATTAGAGTTGAATTGCGTCCTAGTTCATTCAGCAACAGAGACAATCACGATCTTAGCTCTTTTAGCAAGAAATGCATTGAAAACAGTGTGCGTCTTATCATTGAGGTTGTCTTGTTAGGAAAATGAGTTAGGAGACAAAGTAACGGTGTTCCTACATGAAGTTAGTGAGTCTCTCCTAGATCAGAGTTGAATAGCGTCCTAGCTCATTCAGCAACAGAGACAATCACGATCTTAGCTCTTTTAGCAAGAAATGCATTGAAAACAGTGTGCGTCTTATCATTGAGGTTGTCTTGTTAGGAAAATGAGTAAGGAGACAAAGTAACGGTGTTCCCACATGAAGTTAGTTAGTCTCTCCTAGATTAGAGTTGAATTGCGTCCTAGCTCATTCAGCAACAGAGACAATCACGATCTTAGCTCTTTTAGCAAGAAATGCATTGAAAACAGTGTGCGTCTTATCATTGAGGTTGTCTTGTTAGGAAAATGAGTTAGGAGACAAAGTAACGGTGTTCCTACATGAAGTTAGTTAGTCTCTCCTAGATTAGGTTTGAATAGCGTCCTAGCTCATTCAGCAAGAGAGACAATCACGATCTTAGCTCTTTAAGCAAGAAATGCATTGAAAACAGTGTGCGTCTTATCATTGAGGTTGTCTTGTTAGGAAAATGAGTTAGGAGACAAAGTAACGGTGTTCCTACATGAAGTTAGTTAGTCTCTCCTAGATTAGAGTTGAATAGCGTCCTAGCTCATTCAGCAACAGAGACAATCACGATCTTAGCTCTTTTAGCAAGAAATGCATTGAAAACAGTGTGCGTCTTATCATTGAGGTTGTCTTGTTAGGAAAATGAGTTAGGAGACAAAGTAACGGTGTTCCTACATGAAGTTAGTGAGTCTCTCCTGGATCAGAGTTGAATTGCGTCCTAGCTCATTCAGCAACATAGGCAATCACGATCTTAGCTCTTTTAGCAAGAAATGCATTGAAAACAGTGTGCGTCTTATCATTGAGGTTGTCTTGTTAGGAAAATGAGTTAGGAGACAAAGTAACGGTGTTCCTACACGAAGTTAGTGAGTCTCTCCTTCCTAGATTAGAGTTGAATAGCGTCCTAGCTCATTCAGCAACAGAGACAATCACGATCTTAGCTCTTTTAGCAAGAAATGCATTGAAAACAGTGTGCGTCTTATCATTGAGGTTGTCTTGTTAGGAAAATGAGTTAGGAGACAAAGTAACGGTGTTCCTACATGAAGTTAGTGAGTCTCTCCTAGATCAGAGTTGAATTGCGTCCTAGCTCATTCAGCAACATAGGCAATCACGATCTTAGCTCTTTTAGCAAGAAATGCATTGAAAACAGTGTGCGTCTTATCATTGAGGTTGTCTTGTTAGGAAAATGAGTTAGGAGACAAAGTAACGGTGTTCCTACATGAAGTTAGTGAGTCTCTCTTAGATTAGAGTTGAATAGCGTCCTAGCTCATTCAGCAACAGAGACAATCACGATCTTAGCTCTTTTAGCAAGAAATGCATTGAAAACAGTGTGCGTCTTATCATTGAGGTTGTCTTGTTAGGAAAATGAGTTAGGAGACAAAGTAACGGTGTTCCTACATGAAGTTAGTGAGTCTCTCTTAGATTAGAGTTGAATAGCGTCCTAGCTCATTCAGCAACAGAGACAATCACGATCTTAGCTATTTTAGCAAGAAATGCATTGAAAACAGTGTGCGTCTTATCATTGAGGTTGTCTTGTTAGGAAAATGAGTTAGGAGACAAAGTAACGGTGTTCCTACATGAAGTTAGTTAGTCTCTCCTAGATTAGAGTTGAATTGCGTCCTAGCTCATTCAGCAACAGAGACAATCACGATCTTAGCTCTTTTAGCAAGAAATGCATTGAAAACAGTGTGCGTCTTATCATTGAGGTTGTCTTGTTAGGAAAATGAGTTAGGAGACAAAGTAACGGTGTTCCTACATGAAGTTAGTGAGTCTCTCCTAGATTAGAGTTGAATAGCGTCCTAGCTCATTCAGCAACAGAGGCAATCACGATCTTAGCTCTTTTAGCAAGAAATGCATTGAAAACAGTGTGCGTCTTATCATTGAGGTTGTCTTGTTAGGAAAATGAGTTAGGAGACAAAGTAACGGTGTTCCTACATGAAGTTAGTGAGTCTCTCCTAGATTAGAGTTGAATTGCGTCCTTGCTCATTCAGCAACAGAGGCAATCACGATCTTAGCTCTTTTAGCAAGAAATGCTTTGAAAACAGTGTGCGTCTTATCATTGAGGTTGTCTTGTTAGGAAAATGAGTTAGGAGACAAAGTAACGGTGTTCCTACATGAAGTTAGTGAGTCTCTCCTAGATTAGAGTTGAATAGCGTCCTAGCTCATTCAGCAACAGAGGCAATCACGATCTTAGCTCTTTTAGCAAGAAATGCATTGAAAACAGTGTGCGTCTTATCATTGAGGTTGTCTTGTTAGGAAAATGAGTTAGGAGACAAAGTAACGGTGTTCCTACATGAAGTTTGTGAGTCTCTCTTAGATTAGAGTTGAATAGCGTCCTAGCTTATTCAGCAACAGAGACAATCACGATCTTAGCTCTTTTAGCAAGAAATGCATTGAAAACAGTGTGCGTCTTATCATTGAGGTTGTCTTGTTAGGAAAATGAGTTAGGAGACAAAGTAACGGTGTTCCTACATGAAGTTAGTGAGTCTCTCCTAGATTAGAGTTGAATAGCGTCCTAGCTCATTCAGCAACAGAGACAATCGCGATCTTAGCTCTTTTAGCAAGAAATGCATTGAAAACAGTGTGCGTCTTATCATTGAGGTTGTCTTGTTAGGAAAATGAGTTAGGAGACAAAGTAACGGTGTTCCTACATGAAGTTAGTGAGTCTCTCCTAGATTAGAGTTGAATTGCGTCCTTGCTCATTCAGCAACAGAGGCAATCACGATCTTAGCTCTTTTAGCAAGAAATGCTTTGAAAACAGTGTGCGTCTTATCATTGAGGTTGTCTTGTTAGGAAAATGAGTTAGGAGACAAAGTAACGGTGTTCCTACATGAAGTTAGTGAGTCTCTCCTAGATCAGAGTTGAATTGCGTCCTAGCTCATTCAGCAACATAGGCAATCACGATCTTAGCTCTTTTAGCAAGAAATGCATTGAAAACAGTGTGCGTCTTATCATTGAGGTTGTCTTGTTAGGAGAATGAGTTAGGAGACAAAGTAACGGTGTTCCTACATGAAGTTAGTGAGTCTCTCCTAGATTAGAGTTGAATAGCGTCCTAGCTCATTCAGCAACAGAGACAATCACGATCTTAGCTCTTTTAGCAAGAAATGCATTGAAAACAGTGTGCGTCTTATCATTGAGGTTGTCTTGTTAGGAAAATGAGTTAGGAGACAAAGTAACGGTGTTCCTACATGAAGTTAGTGAGTCTCTCCTAGATCAGAGTTGAATTGCGTCCTAGCTCATTCAGCAACATAGGCAATCACGATCTTAGCTCTTTTAGCAAGAAATGCATTGAGAACAGTGTGCGTCTTATCATTGAGGTTGTCTTGTTAGGAAAATGAGTTAGGAGACAAAGTAACGGTGTTCCTACATGAAGTTAGTGAGTCTCTCCTAGATTAGAGTTGAATTGCGTCCTAGCTCATTCAGCAACAGAGACAATCACGATCTTAGCTCTTTTAGCAAGAAATGCATTGAGAACAGTGTGCAACTTATCATTGAGGTTGTCTTGTTAGGAAAATGAGTTAGGAGACAAAGTAACGGTGTTCCTACATGAAGTTAGTGAGTCTCTCCTAGATTAGAGTTGAATAGCGTCCTAGCTCATTCAGCAACAGAGGCAATCACGATCTTATCTCTTTTAGCAAGAAATGCTTTGAAAACAGTGTGCGTCTTATCATTGAGGTTGTCTTGTTAGGAAAATGAGTTAGGAGACAAAGTAACGGTGTTCCTACATGAAGTTAGTGAGTCTCTCCTAGATTAGAGTTGAATAGCGTCCTAGCTCATTCAGCAACAGAGACAATCACGATCTTAGCTCTTTTAGCAAGAAATGCATTGAGAACAGTGTGCAACTTATCATTGAGGTTGTCTTGTTAGGAAAATGAGTTAGGAGACAAAGTAACGGTGTTCCTACATGAAGTTAGTGAGTCTCTCCTAGATTAGAGTTGAATAGCGTCCTAGCTCATTCAGCAACAGAGGCAATCACGATCTTAGCTCTTTTAGCAAGAAATGCATTGAAAACAGTGTGCGTCTTATCATTGAGGTTGTCTTGTTAGGAAAATGAGTTAGGAGACAAAGTAACGGTGTTCCTACATGAAGTTAGTGAGTCTCTCTTAGATTAGAGTTGAATAGCGTCCTAGCTCATTCAGCAACAGAGACAATCACGATCTTAGCTCTTTTATCAAGAAATGCATTGAAAACAGTGTGCGTCTTATCATTGAGGTTGTCTTGTTAGGAAAATGAGTTAGGAGACAAAGTAACGGTGTTCCTACATGAAGTTAGTGAGTCTCTCCTAGATTAGAGTTGAATAGCGTCCTAGCTCATTCAGCAACAGAGACAATCACGATCTTAGCTCTTTTAGCAAGAAATGCATTGAAAACAGTGTGCGTCTTATCATTGAGGTTGTCTTGTTAGGAAAATGAGTTAGGAGACAAAGTAACGGTGTTCCTACATGAAGTTAGTGAGTCTCTCCTAGATTAGAGTTGAATAGCGTCCTAGCTCATTCAGCAACAGAGACAATCACGATCTTAGCTCTTTTAGCAAGAAATGCATTGAGAACAGTGTGCAACTTATCATTGAGGTTGTCTTGTTAGGAAAATGAGTTAGGAGACAAAGTAACGGTGTTCCTACATGAAGTTAGTGAGTCTCTCCTAGATTAGAGTTGAATTGCGTCCTTGCTCATTCAGCAACAGAGGCAATCACGATCTTAGCTCTTTTAGCAAGAAATGCTTTGAAAACAGTGTGCGTCTTATCATTGAGGTTGTCTTGTTAGGAAAATGAGTTAGGAGACAAAGTAACGGTGTTCCTACATGAAGTTAGTGAGTCTCTCCTAGATTAGAGTTGAATAGCGTCCTAGCTCATTCAGCAACAGAGACAATCACGATCTTAGCTCTTTTAGCAAGAAATGCATTGAAAACAGTGTGCGTCTTATCATTGAGGTTGTCTTGTTAGGAAAATGAGTTAGGAGACAAAGTAACGGTGTTCCTACATGAAGTTAGTGAGTCTCTCCTAGATTAGAGTTGAATTGCGTCCTTGCTCATTCAGCAACAGAGGCAATCACGATCTTAGCTCTTTTAGCAAGAAATGCTTTGAAAACAGTGTGCGTCTTATCATTGAGGTTGTCTTGTTAGGAAAATGAGTTAGGAGACAAAGTAACGGTGTTCCTACATGAAGTTAGTGAGTCTCTCCTAGATTAGAGTTGAATAGCGTCCTAGCTCATTCAGCAACAGAGACAATCACGATCTTAGCTCTTTTAGCAAGAAATGCATTGAGAACAGTGTGCAACTTATCATTGAGGTTGTCTTGTTAGGAAAATGAGTTAGGAGACAAAGTAACGGTGTTCCTACATGAAGTTAGTGAGTCTCTCCTAGATTAGAGTTGAATAGCGTCCTAGCTCATTCAGCAACAGAGGCAATCACGATCTTAGCTCTTTTAGCAAGAAATGCTTTGAAAACAGTGTGCGTCTTATCATTGAGGTTGTCTTGTTAGGAAAATGAGTTAGGAGACAAAGTAACGGTGTTCCTACATGAAGTTAGTGAGTCTCTCCTAGATTAGAGTTGAATAGCGTCCTAGCTCATTCAGCAACAGAGGCAATCACGATCTTAGCTCTTTTAGCAAGAAATGCATTGAAAACAGTGTGCGTCTTATCATTGAGGTTGTCTTGTTAGGAAAATGAGTTAGGAGACAAAGTAACGGTGTTCCTACATGAAGTTAGTGAGTCTCTCTTAGATTAGAGTTGAATAGCGTCCTAGCTCATTCAGCAACAGAGACAATCACGATCTTAGCTCTTTTAGCAAGAAATGCATTGAAAACAGTGTGCGTCTTATCATTGAGGTTGTCTTGTTAGGAAAATGAGTTAGGAGACAAAGTAACGGTGTTCCTACATGAAGTTAGTGAGTCTCTCCTAGATTAGAGTTGAATAGCGTCCTAGCTCATTCAGCAACAGAGACAATCACGATCTTAGCTCTTTTAGCAAGAAATGCATTGAAAACAGTGTGCGTCTTATCATTGAGGTTGTCTTGTTAGGAAAATGAGTTAGGAGACAAAGTAACGGTGTTCCTACATGAAGTTAGTGAGTCTCTCCTAGATTAGAGTTGAATAGCGTCCTAGCTCATTCAGCAACAGAGACAATCACGATCTTAGCTCTTTTAGCAAGAAATGCATTGAAAACAGTGTGCGTCTTATCATTGAGGTTGTCTTGTTAGGAAAATGAGTTAGGAGACAAAGTAACGGTGTTCCTACATGAAGTTAGTGAGTCTCTCCTAGATTAGAGTTGAATTGCGTCCTAGCTCATTCAGCAACAGAGGCAATCACGATCTTAGCTCTTTTAGCAAGAAATGCATTGAAAACAGTGTGCGTCTTATCATTGAGGTTGTCTTGTTAGGAAAATGAGTTAGGAGACAAAGTAACGGTGTTCCTACATGAAGTTCACTAACTTCACTGAAGTTCACTAGTCTCTCTTAGATTAGAGTTGAATAGCGTCCTAGCTCATTCAGCAACAGAGACAATCACGATCTTAGCTCTTTTAGCAAGAAATGCATTGAAAACAGTGTGCGTCTTATCATTGAGGTTGTCTTGTTAGGAAAATGAGTTAGGAGACAAAGTAACGGTGTTCCTACATGAAGTTAGTGAGTCTCTCCTAGATTAGAGTTGAATAGCGTCCTAGCTCATTCAGCAACAGAGACAATCACGATCTTAGCTCTTTTAGCAAGAAATGCATTGAAAACAGTGTGCGTCTTATCATTGAGGTTGTCTTGTTAGGAAAATGAGTTAGGAGACAAAGTAACGGTGTTCCTACATGAAGTTAGTGAGTCTCTCCTAGATTAGAGTTGAATAGCGTCCTAGCTCATTCAGCAACAGAGACAATCACGATCTTAGCTCTTTTAGCAAGAAATGCATTGAAAACAGTGTGCGTCTTATCATTGAGGTTGTCTTGTTAGGAAAATGAGTTAGGAGACAAAGTAACGGTGTTCCTACATGAAGTTAGTGAGTCTCTCCTAGATTAGAGTTGAATAGCGTCCTAGCTCATTCAGCAACAGAGGCAATCACGATCTTAGCTCTTTTAGCAAGAAATGCATTGAAAACAGTGTGCGTCTTATCATTGAGGTTGTCTTGTTAGGAAAATGAGTTAGGAGACAAAGTAACGGTGTTCCTACATGAAGTTAGTGAGTCTCTCCTAGATTAGAGTTGAATAGCGTCCTAGCTCATTCAGCAACAGAGACAATCACGATCTTAGCTCTTTTAGCAAGAAATGCATTGAGAACAGTGTGCAACTTATCATTGAGGTTGTCTTGTTAGGAAAATGAGTTAGGAGACAAAGTAACGGTGTTCCTACATGAAGTTAGTGAGTCTCTCCTAGATTAGAGTTGAATAGCGTCCTAGCTCATTCAGCAACAGAGGCAATCACGATCTTAGCTCTTTTAGCAAGAAATGCATTGAAAACAGTGTGCGTCTTATCATTGATGTTGTCTTGTTAGGAAAATGAGTTAGGAGACAAAGTAACGGTGTTCCTACATGAAGTTAGTGAGTCTCTCTTAGATTAGAGTTGAATAGCGTCCTAGCTCATTCAGCAACAGAGACAATCACGATCTTAGCTCTTTTAGCAAGAAATGCATTGAAAACAGTGTGCGTCTTATCATTGAGGTTGTCTTGTTAGGAAAATGAGTTAGGAGACAAAGTAACGGTGTTCCTACATGAAGTTAGTGAGTCTCTCTTAGATTAGAGTTGAATAGCGTCCTAGCTCATTCAGCAACAGAGACAATCACGATCTTAGCTCTTTTAGCAAGAAATGCATTGAAAACAGTGTGCGTCTTATCATTGAGGTTGTCTTGTTAGGAAAATGAGTTAGGAGACAAAGTAACGGTGTTCCTACATGAAGTTAGTGAGTCTCTCCTAGATTAGAGTTGAATTGCGTCCTTGCTCATTCAGCAACAGAGGCAATCACGATCTTAGCTCTTTTAGCAAGAAATGCTTTGAAAACAGTGTGCGTCTTATCATTGAGGTTGTCTTGTTAGGAAAATGAGTTAGGAGACAAAGTAACGGTGTTCCTACATGAAGTTAGTGAGTCTCTCCTAGATTAGAGTTGAATAGCGACCTAGCTCATTCAGCAACAGAGACAATCACGATCTTAGCTCTTTTAGCAAGAAATGCATTGAAAACAGTGTGCGTCTTATCATTGAGGTTGTCTTGTTAGGAAAATGAGTTAGGAGACAAAGTAACGGTGTTCCTACATGAAGTTAGTGAGTCTCTCCTAGATTAGAGTTGAATTGCGTCCTAGCTCATTCAGCAACAGAGGCAATCACGATCTTAGCTCTTTTAGCAAGAAATGCATTGAAAACAGTGTGCGTCTTATCATTGAGGTTGTCTTGTTAGGAAAATGAGTTAGGAGACAAAGTAACGGTGTTCCTACATGAAGTTCACTAACTTCACTGAAGTTCACTAGTCTCTCTTAGATTAGAGTTGAATAGCGTCCTAGCTCATTCAGCAACAGAGACAATCACGATCTTAGCTCTTTTAGCAAGAAATGCATTGAAAACAGTGTGCGTCTTATCATTGAGGTTGTCTTGTTAGGAAAATGAGTTAGGAGACAAAGTAACGGTGTTCCTACATGAAGTTAGTGAGTCTCTCCTAGATTAGAGTTGAATAGCGTCCTAGCTCATTCAGCAACAGAGACAATCACGATCTTAGCTCTTTTAGCAAGAAATGCATTGAAAACAGTGTGCGTCTTATCATTGAGGTTGTCTTGTTAGGAAAATGAGTTAGGAGACAAAGTAACGGTGTTCCTACATGAAGTTAGTGAGTCTCTCCTAGATTAGAGTTGAATAGCGTCCTAGCTCATTCAGCAACAGAGACAATCACGATCTTAGCTCTTTTAGCAAGAAATGCATTGAAAACAGTGTGCGTCTTATCATTGAGGTTGTCTTGTTAGGAAAATGAGTTAGGAGACAAAGTAACGGTGTTCCTACATGAAGTTAGTGAGTCTCTCCTAGATTAGAGTTGAATAGCGTCCTAGCTCATTCAGCAACAGAGGCAATCACGATCTTAGCTCTTTTAGCAAGAAATGCATTGAAAACAGTGTGCGTCTTATCATTGAGGTTGTCTTGTTAGGAAAATGAGTTAGGAGACAAAGTAACGGTGTTCCTACATGAAGTTAGTGAGTCTCTCCTAGATTAGAGTTGAATAGCGTCCTAGCTCATTCAGCAACAGAGGCAATCACGATCTTAGCTCTTTTAGCAAGAAATGCATTGAGAACAGTGTGCAACTTATCATTGAGGTTGTCTTGTTAGGAAAATGAGTTAGGAGACAAAGTAACGGTGTTCCTACATGAAGTTAGTGAGTCTCTCCTAGATTAGAGTTGAATAGCGTCCTAGCTCATTCAGCAACAGAGGCAATCACGATCTTAGCTCTTTTAGCAAGAAATGCATTGAAAACAGTGTGCGTCTTATCATTGATGTTGTCTTGTTAGGAAAATGAGTTAGGAGACAAAGTAACGGTGTTCCTACATGAAGTTAGTGAGTCTCTCTTAGATTAGAGTTGAATAGCGTCCTAACTCATTCAGCAACAGAGACAATCACGATCTTAGCTCTTTTAGCAAGAAATGCATTGAAAACAGTGTGCGTCTTATCATTGAGGTTGTCTTGTTAGGAAAATGAGTTAGGAGACAAAGTAACGGTGTTCCTACATGAAGTTAGTGAGTCTCTCCTAGATTAGAGTTGAATAGCGTCCTAGCTCATTCAGCAACAGAGACAATCGCGATCTTAGCTCTTTTAGCAAGAAATGCATTGAAAACAGTGTGCGTCTTATCATTGAGGTTGTCTTGTTAGGAAAATGAGTTAGGAGACAAAGTAACCGTGTTCCTACATGAAGTTAGTGAGTCTCTCCTAGATTAGAGTTGAATTGCGTCCTTGCTCATTCAGCAACAGAGGCAATCACGATCTTAGCTCTTTTAGCAACAAATGCTTTGAAAACAGTGTGCGTCTTATCATTGAGGTTGTCTTGTTAGGAAAATGAGTTAGGAGACAAAGTAACGGTGTTCCTACATGAAGTTAGTGAGTCTCTCCTAGATCAGAGTTGAATTGCGTCCTAGCTCATTCAGCAACATAGGCAATCACGATCTTAGCTCTTTTAACAAGAAATGCATTGAAAACAGTGTGCGTCTTATCATTGAGGTTGTCTTGTTAGGAAAATGAGTTAGGAGACAAAGTAACCGTGTTCCTACATGAAGTTAGTGAGTCTCTCCTAGATTAGAGTTGAATAGCGTCCTAGCTCATTCAGCAACAGAGACAATCACGATCTTAGCTCTTTTAGCAAGAAATGCATTGAAAACAGTGTGCGTCTTATCATTGAGGTTGTCTTGTTAGGAAAATGAGTTAGGAGACAAAGTAACGGTGTTCCTACATGAAGTTAGTGAGTCTCTCCTAGATTATAGTTGAATTGCGTCCTAGCTCATTCAGCAACAGAGACAATCACGATCTTAGCTCTTTTAGCAAGAAATGCTTTGAAAACAGTGTGCGTCTTATCATTGAGGTTGTCTTGTTAGGAAAATGAGTTAGGAGACAAAGTAACGGTGTTCCTACATGAAGTTAGTGAGTCTCTCCTAGATTAGAGTTGAATAGCGTCCTAGCTCATTCAGCAACAGAGACAATCACGATCTTAGCTCTTTTATCAAGAAATGCATTGAAAACAGTGTGCGTCTTATCATTGAGGTTGTCTTGTTAGGAAAATGAGTTAGGAGACAAA
>NW_027285538.1:40000-42748 GCF_040894005.1 Engystomops pustulosus | reverse complement strand
ATATCAACCAACACCTTTTCTGGGGTCTGATGAGCGTCGGCATCGGGCGCCTTAACCCAGCGTTCGGTTCATCCCGCAGCGCCAGTTCTGCTTACCAAAAGTGGCCCACTAGGCGGCTCCGCATTCCATGCCGCGGGTCCAAGCCAGCGACCCGGGCTTCTTACCCATTTAAAGTTTGAGAATAGGTTGAGATCGTTTCGGCCCCAAGACCTCTAATCATTCGCTTTACCGGATAAAACTGCGTGTGGAAAGGAGTTGAGCGCCAGCTATCCTGAGGGAAACTTCGGAGGGAACCAGCTACTAGATGGTTCGATTAGTCTTTCGCCCTATACCCAGGTCGGACGACCGATTTGCACGTCAGGACCGCTGCGGACCTCCACCAGAGTTTCCTCTGGCTTCGCCCTGCCCAGGCATAGTTCACCATCTTTCGGGTCCTATCGCGCGCGCTCTTGCTCCACCTCCCCGACGGAGCGGGCGAGACGGGCCGGTGGTGCGCCCGCCGGTGACCGGGTCGCGGGCGGCGGGATCCCACCTCGGCCGGGGACAAGGCCCGGTCCTTCACTTTCATTGCGCCACAGGGTTTCGCTCGAGCCCTTGGACTCGCGCGCGCGTTAGACTCCTTGGTCCGTGTTTCAAGACGGGTCGGGTGGGTCACCGACATCGCCGCCGACCCCTGGCGCTGTTACCCCTCTTCTCTCCTTTTGACGGGAGAGAAGACGTGGACCTGCCCCGCCGCGGCGGCGCGGCGCTGTCGGGGCGCACTGAGTGCAGTCCGCCCCGGTCGACAGCCGCGCCGAGAGCAGGGGGTCCCGTCCCTCTTCCCCGTGGACCCCGCTTCCCCGAAGGAACCCCGGCACTCTCCCCGAAGAGAGAGATACCGGGGGATCGGAGTGGCGGAGCGGATCGGAGGGAGGGCGCGGAGGCGATCGTCTTCCTCGGCCCGGGCTACGGCGTGCATCGGGCCGAGAGGGGGCTGTAACGCCGGGCGGACGTGAGCCCCGACGGCCGGAGCCGACGGGCGCCCATCCCGGACACCTTCCCACCTCGAAGCCTTCCCAGCCGGCCCCGGAGCCGGTCGCGGCGCACCGCCGCGGAGGAAGTGCGCCCTGCCGCGGCCGGATGAATCGTCCGGGCCACGTCCCCCCGGCCCGCGGCCGGCGAGGCCCCCGCGAAGGGGTCCCGCCGGACGGGCGTGGGGAGTCCGATGGAGCCCGGGCCGTCCGACCGCCGCCGGGTTGAATCCTCCGGGCGGCCTGCGCGGACCCCACCCGTTTACCTCTTAGCGGTTTCACGCCCTCTTGAACTCTCTCTTCAAAGTTCTTTTTCAACTTTCCCTTACGGTACTTGTTTGCTATCGGTCTCGCGCCGGTATTTAGCCTTAGGTGGAGTTTACCACCCGCTTTGGGCTGCATTCACAAACAACCCGACTCCGAGGAGGACCGGGTCCCGTCGCGCCGGGGGCCGCTACCGGCCTAACACCCTCCGCGGGATGGGCCTCGATCAGAAGGACTTGGGCCCTCCGAAGCAGCGACGGGGTGGCTCCGGTCTCCCGTACGCCACATGTCCCACGCTCGCCGCACGAGCGGGGATTCGGCGCTGGGCCTCTTCCCTCTTCACTCGCCGTTACTGGGGGAATCGTGGTTACTTTCTTTTCCTCCGCTTAATAATATGCTTAAATTCAGCGGGTAGTCACGTCTGATCTGAGGTCTAAGGGGTTGGTGGTGCGGAGGGAAGAGGCGAGGGTAGCGTAGCCGCCACCCCCCACCATCCGCCCCCTTTCACCTGCATCCCTCCGTCCCTTCTCACCTCTCCTTACCCGGCAACGAAGCTTCACCTTTCGGGGGAACACGAGCGGAGCGAGATCCCAAGGACGAGAAGCAGTCCAAGCCTACGGGCAAGCGCAGACAGCCTCGCGCAGGGAACACCGCCGGCCGCGAACGTGTCCGTCCGTGGTCGCCGTCGGTCCGAGCAGGGGCGCCGGCGGCAGGTGTCGACCGTGCGCGCCGGACCCCTTGGAGAGGGTCTCGAAGGAGAGAGTCTGACTTTAGGGGGACGAAGGAGCGAACACGGCGTGGGTAGCCGTGAAAGCCCCTGCGACTGAACCCCAGCGGCGCTCGCCCTCGACGGGGCGGCGATCGATGAGAAGCGACCCTCAGACAGGCGTAGCCCCGGGAGTAACCCGGGGCCGCAAGGTGCGTTCGAAGTGTCGATGATCAATGTGCCCTGCAATTCACATTAATTCTCGTAGCTAGCTACGTTCTTCATCGACGCGCGAGCCGAGTGATCCACCGCTAAGAGTGGCTCGTTTTCACACGCTGGTTTTTACAGACGGCCAGCTCGTCCTCGTCAGATGTACGGCACCGCTACATTCGTGTGCACACGGCCGAAGCCGAGCGGACGTTGTCCAAAGAGCGACGCCTGGGAGAAGAGCCTCCGCGGCACACCGCCTGGGGCGGGTGCGGGAGCCCAGTCCCCTGCGCGCCGCTCGTGGGGGACCGGGGGCCGCCACTGGAACGCAGCTCACCCGGCGGAGGCGCGTCTGGCGACAAGCCCCATCGACCTTCGGCAAAGACCGGCGTGGTCGACCCGACAGCGGGGGAGAGGAGGAAGACAGGCGCTGCACCTGTGGAGAGAGGCAGAGGGTCCTCGCGCGCCGAACCCTACCATTCTCCAGGCGCTACGCCGCCTTCCCTCGCCCCCTCATCGAGGACCATCCGCCAGCCACACCGCTCTTCGTTGGGTAACACG
>NW_027285538.1:12500-37500 GCF_040894005.1 Engystomops pustulosus | reverse complement strand
TCGCAGTTTCACCGTAAAGAATAGTCAGTACTTAGACATGCATGGCTTAATCTTTAAAACAAGCATATACTACTGGCAGGATCAACCAGGTAGCCGAGCTCTGAGGGGTAGACTCTTGGAGTCAGGCTCCGTGAGCTAATGGGAACGCTCGTTGCTGCTGCTGCTACCGCAGCGCTTCTCCGCCGCCGGAGAAGACCTCGCAGACAACATTGGATGGAGCTTAGGGCAGGGGGGCAAGAAAGATGCTCTCGGTCCCTTCCAAGGACCCGAAAAAGCCTTCCCTTCCCCTCCCTCTCGCAGTCGCTGGCTTTCCCCACTCAGTTCAGCCAAGAAGTGGCGCTCGACTCTCACCTCCATCAGCACCTCCGAAGCTCGGACAGCTCCTGTAGGCTGCGCATAGAAGGAAAGCATTGGACGCTCAACTTCAGCACCTCGAGTGTCGGACGGCTCCACCACCACCTCTCCACACTGTTAAGCGAGAGAGACGATAGGAGCCGTCGCGACGTACCCATGCAGCGCCGCCCGCCAACGCACAGAGGAGCGGAGGGGATCGGGCGCCAGGTCCGGGGGAAGGCTGGGAGGGAAGCTACGGCGCTGCTACCCAGCTTTCAACCCTGCGGGACCGGTGCTCCGCTCCTATCGCTCCGGCGAACAGGGTCCGCTACGCTTTCAACACCAGCGCCCGGCAGAGGGCTTGGAGAAGGCTCGCGCGGATCCTCGGTTCGGATCGCCTGGCTTCGCGGGAGCGGCCTTCGGCTAGGGCCGACGACGGCCGGACCGAGCAGATTTGGACCGGGGTGCGGGGCGAGTACCTGCCTCTCTCACGAAGGGAGTGTCACCGGTAAGAAGCCTCTTCCCACGTCTGCTTGCCGACTTACGCTCGCCCCGACGAGAGGCCCAACCGAAAGAGTGGAAAGGGGCAGAGATTTCCAGGGTCGCCCCACCAGGGATGCAATACCCCAGTGCAGACAGTCGGCCCTGCCCCGAACCTACTCGGTGGTTTGAAGGTTAACCTCTTGGGGAAAAGCAGCGATTCGCCTCGCGGTGCGTGCCTCCGCGGATCTAAACCCCCTCGATCGATGTGGGGCCAGAGGACCCCTTTTCCCCGTACGAAACTGTCAGCTCACCATGGGCTCGACGTCCGTGGGTCGGGGAGTTGAGCGCTTACGCGCGGCGGGACCTTATAACCTGCAGCGGCTGAGGAGCGAAGATTTCCAGGGTGGGCCCCCGGGGATGCCATACCCCGAGCAGCCTGTCGGCCCCGCTCCTAGCACGCTGGCAAGCAATGGAGTCTTCCCCGCGGCAGCCACCGCCCTCGCCCTAGCCTCGCCGTCGGTCGATGAAGAACGTCGTTCGCCCTCCTCTGGCTCGGGATTTGGAAACGGCCTGGCCTTCGCCTACTCCGTCGGGCAACTGCCTTCCGCCAGCCCCTTCCCTCGAATCCCCTTCTTCCATTTTAGACCCGATCAGGGGATTGGTCAGCCCAGCCCTGGGGTAAGAAGAGGGGTTGGGGTCGGTTCGGCTTCGGGTGCCCCGCTCGGCCAAAGGTTCCCCTCGCTTTGGAAGCACGCGAGGTCGCGGAGGGTGTCGGGGTTATTTTTTCGGCTCCCTGGCTTCGCGGGAGCGGCCTTCGGCTAGGGCCGAGGCCGTCCGGCCCGCGCAGATTTGGACCGGGGTCCGGGGCGAGTACCTGCCTCTCTCACGAAGGGAGTGTCACCGGTAAGAAGCCTCTTCCCACGTCTGCTTGCCGACTTACGCTCGCCCCGACGAGAGGCCCAACCGAAAGAGTGGAAAGGGGCAGAGATTTCCAGGGTCGCCCCACCAGGGATGCAATACCCCAGTGCAGACTGTCGGCCCTGCCCCGAACCTACTCGGTGGTTTGAAGGTTAACCTCTTGGGGAAAAGCAGCGATTCGCCTCGCGGTGCGTGCCTCCGCGGATCTAAACCCCCTCGATCGATGTGGGGCCAGAGGACCCCTTTTCCCCGTACGAAACGGCCGGCTCACCATGGGCTCGACATCCGTGGGTCGGAGAGTTGAGCGCTTACGCGCGGCGGGACCTTATAACCTGCAGCGGCTGAGGAGCGAAGATTTCCAGGGTGGGCCCCCGGGGATGCCATACCCCGAGCAGCCAGTCGGCCCCGCTCCTAGCGCGCTGACGAGCAATGGAGTCTTCCCCGCGGCAGCCACCGCCCTCGCCTCGCCGTCGGTCGATGAAGAGCCGAGTTCGCCCTCCTCTGCTCGGGACTCGGAAACGGCCTGGCCTTCGCCTACTCCGTCGGGCAACTGCCTTCCGCCAGCCCCTTCCCTCGAATCCCCTTCTTCCATTTTAGACCCGATCAGGGGATTGGTCAGCCCAGCCCTGGGGTAGGAAGAGGGGTTGGGGTCGGTTCGGCTTCCGGTGCCCCCGCTCGGCCAAAGGTCCCCTCGCTTTGGAAGCAGAGGGTGCCGGGGTTATTTTCGGCTTGACGCCTAGTCCGGTCCCTGCCGGTTCCCGTGGAGGCCCGCGGTCAAAACCAGCTCCCCGGCTGTCGGAGCCGGAGCCCCGCAGCCCGAGCGGACGCACCGAGTCCCTCATGTAAGGGATAGCCGCCCCTACGGAACGGCCCGGACTGGGACCAGGCACCCCCAGGCGCCGAAGGGGTGGGTCGGCCGTGTTGCCGAAGCTTAGCCGGCGCTGATGACCGCAGCCCCTAACGATGCCCACAGGCGGGGGAGCCAAGGAGAGCACTAGGAAGACGTGGCGGGGTCGGACGGCTCAATTTCCAGGGTGGGACCCCGGGGGTTCAGTACCCCGGGCATCCGGTCGGTTTCGCCGGCGCGACCCCAAGCCTTCCACGGCCCCCTTCGTGGGTGCAGGGATACCGTGCAGGGTGCAGGCTTAGACGCCAATTCCCCAGAAGTTTTAGGGATAGGTTTGTCCGGGCGCCACCGCAGCGACAACCTCGCAAGAAGCTCTCTTCCACAAAAGCACGGGCAACGTTCGTGTGCGAGTGTTGGTCTCCCATGGTCTACCGACTCCCCCGGGCGGCCCAAGCGTTACGCCCACGGCCGGGCCCTCGAGCAGGCGCACCCCTGGTGCCTCTCGTAAGGGAAGGCTACGGTCCTCAACCCCTCGTATGGCGGGGAGGGCGCATTTGAAACGCTAAAGGACGAGCCCTGTTCGGGACCTGGCGGGGATCCGCGGATTGGCGAGAGGGATGGGTCTGCCGTTGGTCAGAGGGGACGCACCCCTGGGACGCAGTTTGGCATTAGCGACCGATGGCCCATCTACGACCATGTACTCCGGGAGCGCCAAGGAGGACGCGGGTGGGCTTTGGGGGCAGACTCAATTTCCAGGGTCTGGGCGCCGGGGGTGCAATACCCTTAAGCGCTCATGTCGGTTTCGTCTGCCGCCCGCCTCTGGCCCGGCTCCTAGTGACGGGTGCTGTGAACGTGCGATCGTGCTTGCGGTTGAAGAGTTCAAAGGCTACCGCTGGGGATAACACGCCCGGGGAATTTAGAAACCCCCCCCTCCGCTACAATCTCTGCTTCTGCCGGACTCGGAGGGGAGCCGCCCCGGGGGCGACCGCTCCCTCTCCTCTTCCGCGGCGTGCCGCGCGCTTCGCCGTCAGCAGCGGAGCGAACCTTTTTCTCGGTCCGCAGCTCTTCAGGCGTAGGCGGGCAGCGCTAACAGGGTACACTGGGGACCACTCGACCGCAACCGCTCCTCCGACCGACGAGCATACCTACCGCGGATACGCCACGGTGGGTCTAAGCCTCGTCGCCGCCGCGAGGAGCAGGCGGGAGCCGTCCCTTTTCGTGCTGCGGAAATAAACCGTGGACACAGAGGTGTGTCTGCGCTCTCCGACCGGGCGGGGGGCGATTGGACTTGCCCGAGGGACACTAGGCGAGGCGCTGCCGCGGGAGCCGGAGCTCCGCGCTGGACGCTGCCGCCGCCGCCGCCGCCCCCCACCCACGGTACGGTGGAGTACGCCCGTTCCATACGCTTCGTAGCAAACCTCAGCCGAAGCAGAGAGTCCTACCGCTGTGGCAGGAGCGGGGCCGTGCGAGGACCACACTGGCACCGCGCTACACAACCTTAGGCAGAGGACCACAGCCGCTCACGGGGAGCGGGGGATTGATGCGCGACCAAGACTGAGGCTAAGGAACGCTTTACCATAAACCGGCCGGGGCCAATACCCCTGACCGAGCAAAGTGCCCTGCCCCGCCGGATCGCGCTGTGTCAGATCGATCAAAAGAGCGGAGAGCCGAGACTCTACCGCTGGGAGTTTGTGGAGAACGGCCTGGCTTGCGTCCCGTCCTCCCGCCCTCGACCTCACATGGCTAGCCTCACCCGCCGGGAGCCACCCCATTGGGGACCGTAGGGCGGAGAAGGGGTCTCCGCGTCCGGAATTTACTTGTGGAGAACGGCCTGGCTTACGTCCCGTCCTCCCGCCCTCGACCTCACATGGCTAGCCTCACCCGCCGGGCGCCACCCCATTGGGGACCGTAGGGCGGAGAAGGGGTCTCCGCGTCCGGAATTTACTTGTGGAGAACGGCCTGGCTTACGTCCCGTCCTCCCGCCCTCGACCTCACACGGCTAGCCTCACCCGCCGGGCGCCACCCCATTGGGGACCGTAGGGCGGAGAAGGGGTCTCCGCGTCCGGAATTTACTTGTGGAGAACGGCCTGGCTTACGTCCCGTCCTCCCGCCCTCGACCTCACATGGCTAGCCTCACCCGCCGGGCGCCACCCCATTGGGGACCGTAGGGCGGAGAAGGGGTCTCCGCGTACGGAATTTCTTGTGGAGAACGGCCTGGCTTACGTCCCGTCCTCCCATGGCTAGCCTCACCCGCCGGGCGCCACCCCATTGGGGACCGTAGGGCGGAGAAGGGGTCTCCGCGTCCGGAATTTCTTGTGGAGAACGGCCTGGCTTACGTCCCGTCCTCCCGCCCTCGACCTCACATGGCTAGCCTACCCCGCCGGGCGCCGCTCCATTGGGGATACGGTACGGCAAAGCGCGACGCCGCACGATGCCAACACTTTGTGCAAAAACCTGGCAGAGTCGACCAAAACCTCGCTTCTTTGACCGGTATTTTTGATGCTTTTCTCTGCCGCCGAAGGTGCACTGAGGGTCGGATCGCCCAAAATTTTTACCGGTCGTTTTGGTCTGCGGTTCTTCCGAGAGGTGCCCGCCTGACAGTTCTTTTTCAGCAGCCTCCGAAAGGCCATCCAGCGGGCAAGCCAGGGGTTGGCAGCCGCCGGCGGTGAGCCTTCCCCGGCCGGGGCAGACGGCTCCGACCGCAAAATTTTTTCGACTTTCGCCGAGGCCAAAACCCCATGCACTTTTAAAGCCTGCCCGCAGCGCCGTCTCCTGTCAGACGTCCCTTGCCGCCTGCGGTGGTCCTCGCCCGGCAGAGAGAAGCCGGAGTCGCCCCCTCTCCGGTTCTTTTTCACCATTCCGGAGCTCTGAAATCTGCCGGACACCGAGTGACCGAGGACGCTTCCAGGAGGGCGGCAGCGAGAGGCAGAGTGCCACCGGTCGGGTCGCCGGTTCTCCCACACTTTGAAAATTTTTCGCTTGTTCTGGTGGGATGGAGAGAGAGCGTGGCTTATGCGCCCTCTGCCCCGCGGTCCGCCCTGGCTGGCCTTACGCCGGTGGTTCGCCAGGCCACCGGCACCTTGTACGGCGGGGACGGCGTGGCTTATGCGCCCGTCAACCCACCTACTCGCCCCGGCTAGCCTTTTACCCGGAGGGCGCCACGCTCCGGGTACCAGTGAGCGGCACGAACCCAGTCATACCATGCCGCTCACCTCGCGCCCTCTCCGGCCTCCGCCGCGGAGACCTCCCGCTAGGACCTGCGGGGGGCGATTTCTGCCAAAATCTACAAAGTCCCCGATGGTTAAGGACGTAGACTGTTGAGCGGGACCTACACACTCTTGTAGCCGATGGGGCTCGCCATTTCCCGCAGAAAATGGACCACCTCCCGCAGAGGAACATGAAATGCCCCTTCCCGCGGGACCCGAAGGACCGCTCTGTCCGAGCAGGCCTCCAGGACCACGGCACGCAAAAGCGACTCAGTCCCGCTGGCATTACGGATCTGACTTTGTGCAAAAACCAGGCAGAGTCGACCAAAACCTCCCTTCTTTGACCGGTGTTTTTGTTGCTTTTCTCTGCCGCCGAAGGTGCACTGAGGATCGGATCGCCCAAAATTTTTACCGGTCGTTTTGGTCTGCGGTTCTTCCGAGAGGTGCCCGCCTGACAGTTCTTTTTCAGCAGCCTCCGAAAGGGCATCCAGCGGGCAAGCCAGGGGTTGGCAGCCGCCGGCGGTGAGCCTTCCCCGGCCGGGGCAGACAGCTCCGACCGCAAAATTTTTTCGACTTTCGCCGAGGCCAAAACCCCATGCACTTTTAAAGCCTGCCCGCAGCGCCGTCTCCTGGCAGACGTCCCTTGCCGCCTGCGGTGGTCCTCGCCCGGCAGAGAGAAGCCGGATTCGCCCTCTCACCGGTTCTTTTTCACCATTCCGGAGCTCTGAAATCTGCCGGACACCGAGTGACCGAGGACGCTTCCAGGAGGGCGGCAGCGAGAGGCAGAGTGCCACCGGTCGGGAAGCCGGTTCTCCCACACTTTGAAATTTTTTCGCTTGTTCTGGTGGGATGGAGAGAGAGCGTGGCTTATGCGCCCTCTGCCCCGCGGTACGCCCTTGGCTAGCCTTACGCCGGTGGTTCGCCAGGCCACCGGCACCTTGTACAGCGGGGACGGCGTGGCTTATGCGCCCTCTGCCCCGCGGTACGCCCTTGGCTAGCCTTACGCCGGTGGTTCGCCAGGCCACCGGCACCTTGTACGGCGGGGACGGCGTTGCTTATGCGCCCGTCAATCCACCTACTCGCCCCGGCTAGCCTTTTACCCGGAGGGCGCCACGCTCCGGGTAGCAGTGAGCGGCACGAGCCCAGTCATACCATGCCGCTCACCTCGCACCTTTTCCGGCCTCCGCCGCGGAGACCTCCCGCTCTGTTCTGCGGAGAGCGATTTTGGGCAAAATCTACAAAGTCCCCGATGGTTAAGGACGTAGACTGTTGAGCGGGACCTACACACTCTTGTAGCCGAAGGGGCTCGCCATTTCCCGCAGAAAATGGATCACCTCCCGCAGAGGAACATGAAATGCCCCTTCCCGCGGGACCCGAAGGACCACTCTGTCCGAGCAGGCTTCCAGGACCACGGCACGCAAGAGCGACTCAGTCCCGCTGGCATTACGGATCTGACTTAGTGCAAAAACCTGGCAGAGTCGACCAAAACTCCCCTTCTCTGACCGGTATTTTTGTTGCTTTTCTCTGCCGCCGAAGGTGCACTACGGGTCGGATCGCCCAAAATTTTTACCGGTCGTTTTGGTCTGCGGTTCTTCCGAGAGGTGCCCGCCTGACAGTTCTTTTTCAGCAGCCTCCGAAAGGCCATCCAGCGGGCAAGCCAGGGGTTGGCAGCCGCCGGAGGTGAGCCTTCCCCGGCCGGGGCAGACAGCTCCGACCGCATAATTTTTTCGACTTTCTCCGAGGCCAAAACCCCATGCACTTTTAAAGCCTGCCCGCAGCGCCGTCTCCTGTCAGACGTCCCCGCCGCCTGCGGTGGTCCTCGCCCGGCAGAGAGAAGCCGGAGTCGCCCTCTCTCCGGTTCTTTTTCACCATTCCGGAGCTCTTAAATCTGCCGTACTCCGAGTGACCGAGGACGCTTCCAGGACGGCGGCAGCGAGAGGCAGAGTGCAACCGGTCGGGAAGCCGGTTCTCCCACACTTTGAAAATTTTTCGCTTGTGCTGGTGGGATGGAGAGAGAGCGTGGCTTATGCGCCCTCTGCCCCGCGGTACGCCCTTGGCTAGCCTTACGCCGGTGGTTCGCCAGGCCACCGGCACCTTGTACGGCGGGGACGGCGTTGCTTATGCGCCCGTCATCCCACCTACTCGCCCCGGCTAGCCTTTTACCCGGAGGGCGCCACGCTCCGGGTAGCAGTGAGCGGCACGAGCCCAGTCATACCATGCCGCTCACCTCGCACCTTTTCCGGCCTCCGCCGCGGAGACCTCCCGCTAGGACATGCGGGGGGCGATCTTGACCAAAATCTACAAAGTCCCCGATGGTTAAGGACGTAGACTGTTGAGCGGGACCTACACACTCTTGTAGCCGAAGGGGCTCGCCATTTCCCGCAGAAAATGGATCACCTCCCGCAGAGGAACATGAAATGCCCCTTCCCGCGGGACCCGAAAGGACCGCCCTGTCCGAGCAGGCCTCCAGGACCACGGCACGCAAAAGCGACTCAGTCCCGCTGGCATTACGGATCTGACTTAGTGCAAAAACCTGGCAGAGTCGACCAAAACTCCCCTTCTCTGACCGGTATTTTTGTTGCTTTTCTCTGCCGCCGAAGGTGCACTACGGGTCGGATCGCCCAAAATTTTTACCGGTCGTTTTGGTCTGCGGTTCTTCCGAGAGGTGCCCGCCTGACAGTTCTTTTTCAGAAGCCTCCGAAAGGCCATCCAGCGGGCAAGCCAGGGGTTGGCAGCCGCCGGCGGTGAGCCTTCCCCGGCCGGGGCAGACAGCTCCGACCGCATAATTTTTTCGACTTTTGCCGAGGCCAAAACCCCATGCACTTTTAAAGCCTGCCCGCAGCGCCGTCTCCTGTCAGACGTCCCCGCCGCCTGCGGTGGTCCTCGCCCGGCAGAGAGAAGCCGGAGTCGCCCTCTCTCCGGTTCTTTTTCACCATTCCGGAGCTCTTAAATCTGCCGTACTCCGAGTGACCGAGGACGCTTCCAGGAGGGCGGCAGCGAGAGGCAGAGTGCCACCGGTCGGGAAGCCGGTTCTCCCACACTTTGAAAATATTTCGCTTGTGCTGGTGGGATGGAGAGAGAGCGTGGCTTATGCGCCCTCTGCCCCGCGGTACGCCCTGGCTAGCCTTACGCCGGTGGTTCGCCAGGCCACCGGCACCTTGTACGGCGGGGACGGCGTTGCTTATGCGCCCGTCATCCCACCTACTCGCCCCGGCTAGCCTTTTACCCGGAGGGCGCCACGCTCCGGGTAGCAGTGAGCGGCACGAGCCCAGTCATACCATGCCGCTCACCTCGCACCTTTTCCGGCCTCCGCCGCGGAGACCTCACGCTCTGTTCTGCGGAGAGCGATTTTGGGCAAAATCTACAAAGTCCCCGATGGTTAAGGACGTAGACTGTTGAGCGGGACCTACACACTCTTGTAGCCGAAGGGGCTCGCCATTTCCCGCAGAAAATGGATCACCTCCCGCAGAGGAACATGAAATGCCCCTTCCCGCGGGACCCGAAGGACCGCTCTGTCCGAGCAGGCCTCCAGGACCACGGCACGCAAAAGCGACTCAGTCCCGCTGGCATTACGGATCTGACTTAGTGCAAAAACCTGGCAGAGTCGACCAAAACTCCCCTTCTCTGACCGGTATTTTTGTTGCTTTTCTCTGCCGCCGAAGGTGCACTACGGGTCGGATCGCCCAAAATTTTTACCGGTCGTTTTGGTCTGCGGTTCTTCCGAGAGGTGCCCGCCTGACAGTTCTTTTTCAGCAGCCTCCGAAAGGGCATCCAGCGGGCAAGCCAGGGGTTGGCAGCCGCCGGCGGTGAGCCTTCCCCGGCCGGGGCAGAAAGCTCCGACCGCATAATTTTTTCGACTTTCGCCGAGGCCAAAAGCCCAGGCACTTAGAAAGCCTGCCCGCAGCGCCGCCTCCTGTCAGAGGTCCCCGCCGCCTGCGGTGGTCCTCGCCCGGCAGAGAGAAGCCGGAGTCGCCCTCTCTCCGGTTCTTTTTCACCATTCCGGAGCTCTTAAATCTGCCGTACTCCGAGTGACCGAGGACGCTTCCAGGAGGGCGGCAGAGAGAGGCAGAGTGCCACCGGTCGGGAAGCCGGTTCTCCCACACTTTGAAAATTTTTCGCTTGTGCTGGTGGGATGGAGAGAGAGCGTGGCTTATGCGCCCTCTGCCCCGCGGTACGCCCTGGCTAGCCTTACGCCGGTGGTTCGCCAGGCCACCGGCACCTTGTACGGCGGGGACGGCGTTGCTTATGCGCCCGTCAACCCACCTACTCGCCCCGGCTAGCTTTTTACCCGGAGGGCGCCACGCTCCGGGTAGCAGTGAGCGGCACGAGCCCAGTCATACCATGCCGCTCACCTCGCACCTTTTCCGGCCTCCGCCGCGGAGACCTCACGCTCTGTTCTGCGGAGAGCGATTTTGGGCAAAATCTACAAAGTCCCCGATGGTTAAGGACGTAGACTGTTGAGCGGGACCTACACACTCTTGTAGCCGAAGGGGCTCGCCATTTCCCGCAGAAAATGGATCACCTCCCGCAGAGGAACATGAAATGCCCCTTCCCGCGGGACCCGAAGGACCGCTCTGTCCGAGCAGGCCTCCAGGACCACGGCACGCAAAAGCGACTCAGTCCCGCTGGCATTACGGATCTGACTTAGTGCAAAAACCTGGCAGAGTCGACCAAAACTCCCCTTCTCTGACCGGTATTTTTGCTGCTTTTCTCTGCCGCCGAAGGTGCACTACGTGTCGGATCGCCCAAAATTTTTACCGGTCGTTTTGGTCTGCGGTTCTTCCGAGAGGTGCCCGCCTGACAGTTCTTTTTCAGCAGCCTCCGAAAGGGCATCCAGCGGGCAAGCCAGGGGTTGGCAGCCGCCGGCGGTGAGCCTTCCCCGGCCGGGGCAGACAGCTCCGACCGCATAATTTTTTCGAACTTCTCCGAGGTCAAAATCCCAGGCACTCCGACGGAAGGTCCGCCGCGCGTCTCCCGTCTGACGTCCCCGCCGCTCGCGGTGGTCCTCGCCCGGCAGGGAGCTGCCGGATTCGCCCTCTTACCGGTTCTTTTTCACCTTTCCGGAGCTCTGATATCTGCCGCACACACAGTGACCGAGGACGCTTCCAGGAGGGCGGCAGCGAGAGGCAGAGTGCCACCGGGCGGGTCCTCGGTTCTCCCACACTTAGAAAATTTTTGCGCTTGTGCTGGTGCGAGGACGTAGGTCTTTCGACCGGGGCAAGCCTGGAGGGCGGTAGCCGGGATTGGCGCCCTATTCCCGGCTAGCTCTCGGAGGCTTCACCCGGTTGGAGGTTGGAGCTCCGACTTCCATGGGCATGTTCCTCACCGGGACCTACGACCAAGTGTGGCCGAGGGACAGTGACACATTCCCGGGTAGCCTGAGTGGCTGCTCCCGCTGAGCTACTTCCATGGGCACTATTCCTCCCCGGGACTTGCCGCCAAGTCTTGGCCGGGGGACAGTGACACATTCCCGGGTAGCCTGAGTGGCTGCTCCCGCTGAGCTACTTCCATGGGCACTATTCCTCCCCGGGACTTGCCGCCAAGTCTTGGCCGGGGGACAGTGACACATTCCCGGGTAGCCTGAGTGGCTGCTCCCGCTGAGCTCTCACTTCCATGGGCATGTTCCTCACCGGGACATACTACCAAGTGTGGCCGGGTTTCGAGCTCCAAACTCGGCTTGCACTTGGTCGCTTGGGGGGTCCCCTCCGCTCCGGGAAGGGCGCCCTCCAGCGGGCAGACGAGGGTACTTCTAGTCTGCCCGAGCTCCATGGGGCCCCTCTCGCCCCTAGGCTCCCCGCCCAGGGTTCCAGGGTCCCGGATACAGCCACCCTGTCGAGTTCGGTATAGGGTACCGGGCCTGGCTGGAATCACGCCGGGATCGGTGAGACCTCCTCGGCCGCGGCTCAGCCTCCAAACTCCCTTTCGCGGTTCTCTTCCCTTCAACTTCCATGGGCATGTTCCACACCGGGACCTCCGACCAAGTGTGGCCGGGGAACAGTCGCCCATGCCCGGGTAGCCTCAGCAAGTGCTCCCGCTGAGGTCAACTTGGAGGTTGGAGCTCCGACTTCCATGGGCACTGTTCCTCCCCGGGACCTGCCGCCAAGTCTGGCCGGGGGACAGTGACACATTCCCGGGTAGCTTGAGCGGCTTCTCCCGCTGAACTCTTACTTCCATGGGCATGTTCCTCATCAGGAACCAACGACCAAGTGTGGCCCAGGGACAGTGACACATTCCCGGGTAGCCTCAGCAGCTGCTCCCGCTGAGCTACTTCCATGGGCACTATTCCTCCCCGGGACTTGCCGCCAAGTCTTGGCCGGGGGACAGTGACACATTGCCGGGTAGCCTGAGTGGCTGCTCCCGCTGAGCTCTTACTTCCATGGGCATGTTCCTCACCGGGACCAACTACCAAGTGTGGCCGGGTTTCGAGCTCCAAACTCGGCTTGCACTTGGTCGCTTGGGGGGTCCCCTCCGCTCCGGGAAGGGCGCCCTCCAGCGGGCAGACGAGGGTACTTCTAGTCTGCCCGAGCTCCATGGGGCCCCTCTCGCCCCTAGGCTCCCCGCCCAGGGTTCCAGGGTCCCGGATACAGCCACCCTGTCGAGTTCGGTATAGGGTACCGGGCCTGGCTGGAATCACGCCGGGATCGGTGAGACCTCCTCGGCCGCGGCTCAGCCTCCAGACTCCCTTTCGCGGTTCTCTTCCCTTCAACTTCCATGGGCATGTTCCACACCGGGACCTCCGACCAAGTGTGGCCGGGGAACAGTCGCCCATGCCCGGGTAGCCTCAGCAAGTGCTCCCGCTGAGGTCAACTTGGAGGTTGGAGCTCCGACTTCCATGGGCACTGTTCCTCCCCGGGACCTGCCGCCAAGTCTGGCCGGGGGACAGTGACACATTCCCGGGTAGCTTGAGCGGCTTCTCCCGCTGAACTCTTACTTCCATGGGCATGTTCCTCATCAGGAACCAACGACCAAGTGTGGCCCAGGGACAGTGACACATTCCCGGGTAGCCTCAGCAGCTGCTCCCGCTGAGCTACTTCCATGAGCACTATTCCTCCCCGGGACCTGCCGCCAAGTCTGGCCGGGGGACAGTGACACATTCCCGGGTAGCCTCAGCAGCTGCTCCCGCTGAGCTACTTCCATGGGCACTATTCCTCCCCGGGACTTGCCGCCAAGTCTTGGCCGGGGGACAGTGACACATTGCCGGGTAGCCTGAGTGGCTGCTCCCGCTGAGCTCTTACTTCCATGGGCATGTTCCTCACCGGGACCAACTACCAAGTGTGGCCGGGTTTCGAGCTCCAAACTCGGCTTGCACTTGGTCGCTTGGGGGGTCCCCTCCGCTCCGGGAAGGGCGCCCTCCAGCGGGCAGACGAGGGTACTTCTAGTCTGCCCGAGCTCCATGGGGCCCCTCTCGCCCCTAGGCTCCCCGCCCAGGGTTCCAGGGTCCCGGATACAGCCACCCTGTCGAGTTCGGTATAGGGTACCGGGCCTGGCTGGAATCACGCCGGGATCGGTGAGACCTCCTCGGCCGCGGCTCAGCCTCCAAACTCCCTTTCGCGGTTCTCTTCCCTTCAACTTCCATGGGCATGTTCCACACCGGGACCTCCGACCAAGTGTGGCCGGGGAACAGTCGCCCATGCCCGGGTAGCCTCAGCAAGTGCTCCCGCTGAGGTCAACTTGGAGGTTGGAGCTCCGACTTCCATGGGCACTGTTCCTCCCCGGGACCTGCCGCCAAGTCTGGCCGGGGGACAGTGACACATTCCCGGGTAGCTTGAGCGGCTTCTCCCGCTGAACTCTTACTTCCATGGGCATGTTCCTCATCAGGAACCAACGACCAAGTGTGGCCCAGGGACAGTGACACATTCCCGGGTAGCCTCAGCAGCTGCTCCCGCTGAGCTACTTCCATGAGCACTATTCCTCCCCGGGACCTGCCGCCAAGTCTGGCCGGGGGACAGTGACACATTCCCGGGTAGCCTCAGCAGCTGCTCCCGCTGAGCTACTTCCATGGGAACTATTCCTCCCCGGGACTTGCCGCCAAGTCTTGGCCGGGGGACAGTGACACATTCCCGGGTAGCCTGAGTGGCTGCTCCCGCTGAGCTCTTACTTCCATGGGCATGTTCCTCACCGGGACATACTACCAAGTGTGGCCGGGTTTCGAGCTCCAAACTCGGCTTGCACTTGGTCGCTTGGGGGGTCCCCTCCGCTCCGGGAAGGGCGCCCTCCAGCGGGCAGACGAGGGTACTTCTAGTCTGCCCGAGCTCCATGGGGCCCCTCTCGCCCCTAGGCTCCCCGCCCAGGGTTCCAGGGTCCCGGATACAGCCACCCTGTCGAGTTCGGTATAGGGTACCGGGCCTGGCTGGAATCACGCCGGGATCGGTGAGACCTCCTCGGCCGCGGCTCAGCCTCCAGACTCCCTTTCGCGGTTCTCTTCCCTTCAACTTCCATGGGCATGTTCCACACCGGGACCTCCGACCAAGTGTGGCCGGGGAACAGTCGCCCATGCCCGGGTAGCCTCAGCAAGTGCTCCCGCTGAGGTCAACTTGGAGGTTGGAGCTCCGACTTCCATGGGCACTGTTCCTCCCCGGGACCTGCCGCCAAGTCTGGCCGGGGGACAGTGACACATTCCCGGGTAGCTTGAGCGGCTTCTCCCGCTGAACTCTTACTTCCATGGGCATGTTCCTCATCAGGAACCAACGACCAAGTGTGGCCCAGGGACAGTGACACATTCCCGGGTAGCCTCAGCAGCTGCTCCCGCTGAGCTACTTCCATGAGCACTATTCCTCCCCGGGACCTGCCGCCAAGTCTGGCCGGGGGACAGTGACACATTCCCGGGTAGCCTCAGCAGCTGCTCCCGCTGAGCTACTTCCATGGGCACTATTCCTCCCCGGGACTTGCCGCCAAGTCTTGGCCGGGGGACAGTGACACATTGCCGGGTAGCCTGAGTGGCTGCTCCCGCTGAGCTCTTACTTCCATGGGCATGTTCCTCACCGGGACCAACTACCAAGTGTGGCCGGGTTTCGAGCTCCAAACTCGGCTTGCACTTGGTCGCTTGGGGGGTCCCCTCCGCTCCGGGAAGGGCGCCCTCCAGCGGGCAGACGAGGGTACTTCTAGTCTGCCCGAGCTCCATGGGGCCCCTCTCGCCCCTAGGCTCCCCGCCCAGGGTTCCAGGGTCCCGGATACAGCCACCCTGTCGAGTTCGGTATAGGGTACCGGGCCTGGCTGGAATCACGCCGGGATCGGTGAGACCTCCTCGGCCGCGGCTCAGCCTCCAAACTCCCTTTCGCGGTTCTCTTCCCTTCAACTTCCATGGGCATGTTCCACACCGGGACCTCCGACCAAGTGTGGCCGGGGAACAGTCACCCATGCCCGGGTAGCCTCAGCGGCTGCTCCCGCTGAGGTCAACTTGGAGGTTGGAGCTCCGACTTCCATGGGCACTATTCCTCCCCGGGACCTGCCGCCAAGTCTGGCCGGGGGACAGTGACACATTCCCGGGTAGCCTGAGCGGCTGCTCCCGCTGCACTCTTTAGTGCCATGGGCATGTTCCTCATCAGGAATCAACGACCAAGTGTGGCCGAGGGACAGTGACACATTCCCGGGTAGCCTGAGTGGCTGCTCCCGCTGAGCTACTTCCATGAGCACTATTCCTCCCCGGGACCTGCCGCCAAGTCTGGCCGGGGGACAGTGACACATTCCCGGGTAGCCTGAGTGGCTGCTCCCGCTGAGCTACTTCCATGAGCACTATTCCTCCCCGGGACCTGCCGCCAAGTCTTGGCCGGGGGACAGTGACACATTCCCGGGTAGCCTGAGTGGCTGCTCCCGCTGAGCTCTTACTTCCATGGGCATGTTCCTCACCGGGACATACTACCAAGTGTGGCCGAGTTTCGAGCTCCAAACTCGGCTTGCACTTGGTCGCTTGGGGGGTCCCCTCCGCTCCGGGAAGGGCGCCCTCCAGCGGGCAGACGAGGGTACTTCTAGTCTGCCCGAGCTCCATGGGGCCCCTCTCGCCCCTAGGCTCCCGGCCCAGGGTTCCAGGGTCGCGGATCCAGCCACCATGCGGAGTTCGGTTTGGGTACCGGGCCTGGCAGAAATCACGCCGGGATCGGTGAGCCCTCCTCGGCCGCGGCTTCGCGCAAAAACTCCCTTTCGCGGTTCTCTTCACTTCAACTTCCATGGACACGTTCCACACTTGGACCTACGACCAAGTGTGCCCGGGGAACAGTAACCCATGCCCGGGCAGCCTCAGCAAGTGCTCCCGCTGAGGTCAATTTGGAGGTTTGAGCTCCGACTTCCATGGCCATGTTCCTCACCGGGACCTACGACCAAGCGTGGCCGGGTTTCGAGCTCCAAACTCGGCTTGCACTTTGTGGCCAAGGGGGTCCCCTCCGCTCCGGGAAGGGCGCCCTCCAGCGGGCAGACGAGGTTACTTCTAGTCTGCCCGAGCTCCATGGGGCATTATTCCTCCCCGGGACTTGCCGCCAAGTCTGGCCGGGGGACAGTGACACTTGGCCGGGTAGGCGAAGTGGCTTCTCCCGCTGACTTGCCCCTTTGGAAGTAGGAGCTCTTACTTCCATGGGCATTATACCTCTCGAAGACTTAGAGCCAAGTGAGCTCCTACTTCCATGGGCATTATTCCTCCCCGGGACTTGCCGCCAAGTCTGGCCGGGGGACAGTGACACTTGGCCGGGTAGGCGAAGTGGCTTCTCCCGCTGACTTGCCCCTTTGGAAGTAGGAGCTCCTACTTCCATGGGCATTATTCCTCCCCGGGACTTGCCGCCAAGTCTGGCCGGGGGACAGTGACACTTGGCCGGGTAGGCGAAGTGGCTTCTCCCGCTGACTTGCCCCTTTGGAAGTAGGAGCTCCTACTTCCATGGGCATTATTCCTCCCCGGGACTTGCCGCCAAGTCTGGCCGGGGGACAGTGACACTTGGCCGGGTAGGCGAAGTGGCTTCTCCCGCTGACTTGCCCCTTTGGAAGTAGGAGCTCCTACTTCCATGGGCATTATTCCTCCCCGGGACTTGCCGCCAAGTCTGGCCGGGGGACAGTGACACTTGGCCGGGTAGGCGAAGTGGCTTCTCCCGCTGACTTGCCCCTTTGGAAGGAGGAGCTCCTACTTCCATGGGCATTATTCCTCCCCGGGACTTGCCGCCAAGTCTGGCCGGGGGACAGTGACACTTGGCCGGGTAGGCGAAGTGGCTTCTCCCGCTGACTTGCCCCTTTGGAAGTAGGAGCTCCTACTTCCATGGGCATTATTCCTCCCCGGGACTTGCCGCCAAGTCTGGCCGGGGGACAGTGACACTTGGCCGGGTAGGCGAAGTGGCTTCTCCCGCTGACTTGCCCCTTTGGAAGTAGGAGCTCTTACTTCCATGGGCATTATACCTCTCGAAGACTTAGAGCCAAGTGAGCTCCTACTTCCATGGGCATTATTCCTCCCCGGGACTTGCCGCCAAGTCTGGCCGGGGGACAGTGACACTTGGCCGGGTAGGCGAAGTGGCTTCTCCCGCTGACTTGCCCCTTTGGAAGGAGGAGCTCCTACTTCCATGGGCATTATTCCTCCCCGGGACTTGCCGCCAAGTCTGGCCGGGGGACAGTGACACTTGGCCGGGTAGGCGAAGTGGCTTCTCCCGCTGACTTGCCCCTTTGGAAGTAGGAGCTCCTACTTCCATGGGCATTATTCCTCCCCGGGACTTGCCGCCAAGTCTGGCCGGGGGACAGTGACACTTGGCCGGGTAGGCGAAGTGGCTTCTCCCGCTGACTTGCCCCTTTGGAAGTAGGAGCTCTTACTTCCATGGGCATTATACCTCTCGAAGACTTAGAGCCAAGTGAGCTCCTACTTCCATGGGCATTATTCCTCCCCGGGACCTACTGCCAAGTGTGGCCGGGGAACAGTGACTCTTGGCCGGATAGAACTAGTGGCTTCTCCCGCTGACTTGCCCCTTTGGAAGTAGGAGCTCCTACTTCCATGGGCATTATTCCTCCCCGGGACCTACTGCCAAGTGTGGCCGGGGAACAGTGACATGTGGCCGGATAGGCCAAGTGGCTTCTCCCGCTGACTTGCCCCTTTGGAAGTAGGAGCTCCTACTTCCATGGGCATTATTCCTCCCCGGGACCTACTGCCAAGTGTGGCCGGGGAACAGTGACTCTTGGCCGGTTAGGCCAAGTGGCTTCTCCCGCTGACTTGCCCCTTTGGGTGTAGGAGCTCCTACTTCCATGGGCATTATTCCTCCCCGGGACCTACTGCCAAGTGTGGCCGGGGAACAGTGACTCTTGGCCGGATAGGCCAAGTGGCTTCTCCCGCTGACTTGCCCCTTTGGAAGTAGGAGCTCCTACTTCCATGGGCATTATTCCTCCCCGGGACCTACTGCCAAGTGTGGCCGGGGAACAGTGACTCTTGGCCGGTTAGGCCAAGTGGCTTCTCCCGCTGACTTGCCCCTTTGGAAGTAGGAGCTCCTACTTCCATGGGCATTATTCCTCCCCGGGACCTACTGCCAAGTGTGGCCGGGGAACAGTGACTCTTGGCCGGATAGGCCAAGTGGCTTCTCCCGCTGACTTGCCCCTTTGGAAGTAGGAGCTCCTACTTCCATGGGCATTATTCCTCCCCGGGACCTCCTGCCAAGTGTGGCCGGGGAACAGTGACTCTTGGCCGGATAGGCCAAGTGGCTTCTCCCGCTGACTTGCCCCTTTGGAAGTAGGAGCTCCTACTTCCATGGGCATTATTCCTCCCCGGGACTTGCCGCCAAGTCTGGCCGGGGGACAGTGACACTTGGCCGGGTAGGCGAAGTGGCTTCTCCCGCTGACTTGCCCCTTTGGAAGTAGGAGCTCTTACTTCCATGGGCATTATACCTCTCGAAGACTTAGAGCCAAGTGAGCTCCTACTTCCATGGGCATTATTCCTCCCCGGGACTTGCCGCCAAGTCTGGCCGGGGGACAGTGACACTTGGCCGGGTAGGCGAAGTGGCTTCTCCCGCTGACTTGCCCCTTCGGAAGTAGGAGCTCCTACTTCCATGGGCATTATTCCTCCCCGGGACTTGCCGCCAAGTCTGGCCGGGGGACAGTGACACTTGGCCGGGTAGGCGAAGTGGCTTCTCCCGCTGACTTGCCCCTTTGGAAGTAGGAGCTCTTACTTCCATGGGCATTATACCTCTCGAAGACTTAGAGCCAAGTGAGCTCCTACTTCCATGGGCATTATTCCTCCCCGGGACTTGCCGCCAAGTCTGGCCGGGGGACAGTGACACTTGGCCGGGTAGGCGAAGTGGCTTCTCCCGCTGACTTGCCCCTTTGGAAGTAGGAGCTCCTACTTCCATGGGCATTATTCCTCCCCGGGACCTACTGCCAAGTGTGGCCGGGGGACAGTGACTCTTGGCCGTATAGGCCAAGTGGCTTCTCCCGCTGACTTGCCCCTTTGGAAGTAGGAGCTCCTACTTCCATGGGCATTATTCCTCCCCGGGACCTACTGCCAAGTGTGGCCGGGGAACAGTGACTCTTGGCCGGGTAGGCCAAGTGGCTTCTCCCGCTGACTTGCCCCTTTGGAAGTAGGAGCTCCTACTTCCATGGGCATTATTCCTCCCCGGGACCTACTGCCAAGTGTGGCCGGGGAACAGTGACTCTTGGCCGGATAGGCCAAGTGGCTTCTCCCGCTGACTTGCCCCTTTGGAAGTAGGAGCTCTTACTTCCATGGGCATTATTCCTCCCCGGGACCTACTGCCAAGTGTGGCCGGGGAACAGTGACTCTTGGCCGGATAGGCCAAGTGGCTTCTCCCGCTGACTTGCCCCTTTGGAAGTAGGAGCTCTTACTTCCATGGTCATTATTCCTCCCCGGGACCTACTGCCAAGTGTAGCCGGGGAACAGTGACTCTTTGCCGGATAGGCCAAGTGGCTTCTCCCGCTGACTTGCCCCTTTGGAAGTAGGAGCTCTTACTTCCATGGGCATTATTCCTCCCCGGGACCTACTGCCAAGTGTGGCCGGGGAACAGTGACTCTTGGCCGCATAGGCCAAGTGGCTTCTCCCGCTGACTTGCCCCTTTGGAAGTAGGAGCTCTTACTTCCATGGTCATTATTCCTCCCCGGGACCTACTGCCAAGTGTAGCCGGGGAACAGTGACTCTTGGCCGGATAGGCCAAGTGGCTTCTCCCGCTGACTTGCCCCTTTGGAAGTAGGAGCTCTTACTTCCATGGGCATTATTCCTCCCCGGGACCTACTGCCAAGTGTGGCCGGGGAACAGTGACTCTTGGCCGCATAGGCCAAGTGGCTTCTCCCGCTGACTTGCCCCTTTGGAAGTAGGAGCTCTTACTTCCATGGTCATTATTCCTCCCCGGGACCTACTGCCAAGTGTAGCCGGGGAACAGTGACTCTTGGCCGGATAGGCCAAGTGGCTTCTCCCGCTGACTTGCCCCTATGGAAGTAGGAGCTCTTACTTCCATGGGCATTATTCCTCCCCGGGACCTACTGCCAAGTGTGGCCGGGGAACAGTGACTCTTGGCCGGATAGGCCAAGTGGCTTCTCCCGCTGACTTGCCCCTTTGGAAGTAGGAGCTCTTACTTCCATGGTCATTATTCCTCCCCGGGACCTACTGCCAAGTGTGGCCGGGGAACAGTGACTCTTGGCCGGATAGGCCAAGTGGCTTCTCCCGCTGACTTGCCCCTTTGGAAGTAGGAGCTCCTACTTCCATGGGCATTATTCCTCCCCGGGACCTACTGCCAAGTGTGGCCGGGGAACAGTGACTCTTGCCTGGGTAGGCCAAGTGGCTTCTCCCGCTGACTTGCCCCTTTGGAAGTAGGAGCTCCTACTTCCATGGGCATTATTCCTCCCCGGGACCTACTGCCAAGTGTGGCCGGGGAACAGTGACTCTTGGCCGGATAGAACTAGTGGCTTCTTCCGCTGACTTGCCCCTTTGGAAGTAGGAGCTCCTACTTCCATGGGCATTATTCCTCCCCGGGACCTACAGCCAAGCTTGGCCGGGGGACAGTGACATGTGGCCGGATAGGCCAAGTGGCTTCTCCCGCTGACTTGCCCCTTTGGAAGTAGGAGCTCCTACTTCCATGGGCATTATTCCTCCCCGGGACCTACTGCCAAGTGTGGCCGGGGAACAGTGACTCTTGGCCGGATAGGCCAAGTGGCTTCTCCCGCTGACTTGCCCCTTTGGAAGTAGGAGCTCCTACTTCCATGGGCATTATTCCTCCCCGGGACCTATTGCCAAGTGTGGCCGGGGAACAGTGACTCTTGGCCGGATAGGCCAAGTGGCTTCTCCCGCTGACTTGCCCCTTTGGAAGTAGGAGCTCTTACTTCCATGGGCATTATTCCTCCCCGGGACCTACTGCCAAGTGTGGCCGGGGAACAGTGACTCTTGGCCGGATAGGCCAAGTGGCTTCTCCCGCTGACTTGCCCCTTTGGAGGTAGGAGCTCCTACTTCCATGGGCATTATTCCTCCCCGGGACCTACTGCCAAGTGTGGCCGGGGAACAGTGACTCTTGGCCGGGTAGGCCAAGTGGCTTCTCCCGCTGACTTGCCCCTTTGGAGGTAGGAGCTCCTACTTCCATGGGCATTATTCCTCCCCGGGACCTACTGCCAAGAGTGGCCGGGGAACAGTGACTCTTGGCCGGATAGGCCAAGTGGCTTCTCCCGCTGACTTGCCCCTTTGGAGGTAGTAGCTCCTACTTCCATGGGCATTATTCCTCCCCGGGACCTACTGCCAAGTGTGGCCGGGGAACAGTGACTCTTGGCCGTGTAGGCCAAGTGGCTTCTCCCGCTGACTTGCCCCTTTGGAAGTAGGAGCTCCTACTTCCATGGGCACTATTCCTCTCCGGGACCTACTGCCAAGTGTGGCCGGGGAACAGTGACTCTTGGCCGGATAGGCCAAGTGGCTTCTCCCGCTGACTTGCCCCTTTGGAAGTAGGAGCTCTTACTCCCATGGGCAGTATACCTCTCGGGGACTTAGAGCCAAGTGTCTTCACCCTTTGGAGGTGGTAGCTCCTACTTCCATGGGCATTATTCCTCCCCGGGACCTACTGCCAAGTGTGGCCGGGGAACAGTGACTCTTGGCCGGATAGAACTAGTGGCTTCTCCCGCTGACTTGCCCCTTTGGAAGTAGGAGCTCCTACTTCCATGGGCATTATTCCTCCCCGGGACCTATTGCCAAGTGTGGCCGGGGAACAGTGACTCTTGGCCGGATAGGCCAAGTGGCTTCTCCCGCTGACTTGCCCCTTTGGAAGTAGGAGCTCCTACTTCCATGGGCATTATTCCTCCCCGGGACCTACTGCCAAGTAAGGCCGGGGAACAGTGACTCTTGGCCGGATAGAACTAGTGGCTTCTTCCGCTGACTTGCCCCTTTGGAAGTAGGAGCTCCTACTTCCATGGGCATTATTCCTCCCCGGGACCTACAGCCAAGTGTGGCCGGGGGACAGTGACATGTGGCCGGATAGGCCAAGTGGCTTCTCCCGCTGACTTGCCCCTTTGGAAGTAGGAGCTCCTACTTCCATGGGCATTATTCCTCCTTGGGACCTACTGCCAAGTGTGGCCGGGGAACAGTGACTCTTGGCCGGGTAGGCCAAGTGGCTTCTCCCGCTGACTTGCCCCTTTGGAAGTAGGAGCTCCTACTTCCATGGGCATTATTCCTCCCCGGGACCTACTGCCAAGTGTGGCCGGGGAACAGTGACTCTTGGCCGGGTAGGCCAAGTGGCTTCTCCCGCTGACTTGCCCCTTTGGAAGTAGGAGCTCTTACTCCCATGGGCAGTATACCTCTCGGGGACTTAGAGCCAAGTGTCTTCACCCTTTGGAGGTAGTAGCTCCTACTTCCATGGGCATTATTCCTCCCCGGGACCTACTGCCAAGTGTAGCCGGGGAACAGTGACTCTTGGCCGGATAGAACTAGTGGCTTCTCCCGCTGACTTGCCCCTTTGGAAGTAGGAGCTCCTACTTCCATGGGCATTATTCCTCCCCGGGACCTATTGCCAAGTGTGGCCGGGGAACAGTGACTCTTGGCCGGATAGGCCAAGTGGCTTCTCCCGCTGACTTGCCCCTTTGGAAGTAGGAGCTCCTACTTCCATGGGCATTATTCCTCCCCGGGACCTACTGCCAAGTAAGGCCGGGGAACAGTGACTCTTGGCCGGATAGAACTAGTGGCTTCTTCCGCTGACTTGCCCCTTTGGAAGTAGGAGCTCCTACTTCCATGGGCATTATTCCTCCCCGGGACCTACAGCCAAGTGTGGCCGGGGGACAGTGACATGTGGTTGGATAGGCCAAGTGGCTTCTCCCGCTGACTTGCCCCTTTGGAAGTAGGAGCTCCTACTTCCATGGGCATTATTCCTCCCCGGGACCTACTGCCAAGTGTGGCCGGGGAACAGTGACTCTTGGCCGCGTAGGCCAAGTGGCTTCTCCCGCTGACTTGCCCCTTTGGAAGTAGGAGCTCCTACTTCCATGGGCATTATTCCTCCCCGGGACCTACTGCCAAGTGTGGCCGGGGAACAGTGACTCTTGGCCGGGTAGGCCAAGTGGCTTCTCCCGCTGACTTGCCCCTTTGGAAGTAGGAGCTCTTACTCCCATGGGCAGTATACCTCTCGGGGACTTAGAGCCAAGTGTCTTCACCCTTTGGAGGTAGTAGCTCCTACTTCCATGGGCATTATTCCTCCCCGGGACCTACTGCCAAGTGTAGCCGGGGAACAGTGACTCTTGGCCGGATAGAACTAGTGGCTTCTCCCGCTGACTTGCCCCTTTGGAAGTAGGAGCTCCTACTTCCATGGGCATTATTCCTCCCCGGGACCTACTGCCAAGAGTGGCCGGGGAACAGTGACTCTTGGCCGGATAGGCCAAGTGGCTTCTCCCGCTGACTTGCCCCTTTGGAAGTAGGAGCTCCTACTTCCATGGGCATTATTCCTCCCCGGGACCTACTGCCAAGTAAGGCCGGGGAACAGTGACTCTTGGCCGGATAGAACTAGTGGCTTCTTCCGCTGACTTGCCCCTTTGGAAGTAGGAGCTCCTACTTCCATGGGCATTATTCCTCCCCGGGACCTACAGCCAAGCTTGGCCGGGGGACAGTGACATGTGGCCGGATAGGCCAAGTGGCTTCTCCCGCTGACTTGCCCCTTTGGAGGTAGGAGCTCTTACTTCCATGGGCATTATTCCTCTCCGGGACCTACAGCCAAGTGTGGCCGGGGAACAGTGAAACTTGGCCGAATAGGCCAAGTGGCTGCTCCCGCTGACTTGCCCCTTTGGAAGTAGGAGCTCCTACTTCCATGGGCATTATTCCTCCCCGGGACCTATAGCCAAGTGTGGCCGGGGGACGGTGACATGTGGCCGGATAGGCCGAGCGGCTTCTCCCGCTGACGTCATCGCTTTGGAAGTAGGAGCTCCTACTTCCATGGGCTTGTTCCTCCCCGGGACTTGCCGCCAAGTCTGGCCGGGGGACAGTGACATGTGGCCGGATAGGCCAACTGGCTGCTCCCGCTGAGCCCCTACTTCCATGGGCTTGTTCGTCCCCCGGGACTTGCCGCCAAGTCTGGCCGGGGAACAGTGACATGCCGCCGGATACGGCCGAGCGGCTGCTCCCGCTGACGTCATCGCTTTGGAAGTAGGAGCTCCTACTTCCATGGGCTTGTTCCTCCCCGGGACTTGCCGCCAAGTCTGGCCGGGGGACAGTGACATGTGGCCGGATAGGCCAACTGGCTGCTCCCGCTGAGCCCCTACTTCCATGGGCTTGTTCGTCCCCGGGACTTGCCGCCAAGTCTGGCCGGGGAACAGTGACATGCCGCCGGATACGGCCGAGCGGCTGCTCCCGCTGACGTCATCACTTTGGAAGTCGGAGCTCCTACTTCCATGGGCTTGTTCCTCCCCGGGACTTGCCGCCAAGTCTGGCCGGGGGACAGTGACATGTGGCCGGATAGGCCAACTGGCTGCTCCCGCTGAGCCCCTACTTCCATGGGCTTGTTCGTCCCCGGGACTTGCCGCCAAGTCTGGCCGGGGAACAGTGACATGCCGCCGGATACGGCCGAGCGGCTGCTCCCGCTGACGTCATCACTTTGGAAGTCGGAGCTCCTACTTCCATGGGCTTGTTCCTCCCCGGGACTTGCCGCCAAGTCTGGCCGGGGGACAGTGACATGTGGCCGGATAGGCCAACTGGCTGCTCCCGCTGAGCCCCTACTTCCATGGGCTTGTTCGTCCCCGGGACTTGCCGCCAAGTCTGGCCGGGGAACAGTGACATGCCGCCGGATACGGCCGAGCGGCTGCTCCC